>NC_137926.1:24647089-24707089 GCF_963457725.1 Sprattus sprattus
CCCATGGCAGACAACCAAAGAACAATGTTCTCTGCAAATTTGTGTTTACACTGTGTGTTTCTGGACTGGTTTTCAATACATCTATTACATTTATTTCTTTTTTATTTTATTTATACACTTGTTTCTTGTTTACTTTTCTCAGCTGGTTTCCAATATCCAGTGCTGTGCACTGTGTGCCAAAGTCAAGAGAAACAGGCTTTCCACACTTGTTTTGGAATTTGATGTTGTTATCAAAATACGCTGCCACAGGCATGATCAGAGTTTGGATGTTCTGTTCCAAAAGCCTGAGGGAGTCGCCGTTCCCAACCCGCATATGAGTTAGAGCTCTCGAGCAGCACATTTCAGCAAGTTTATTTGTTGGTGTGATTTGATCTTAAGTGGAAACTGTGTAGCTGTTCAAAAGGGGGGGAGATAGAAAGAAAGAGGGAGACAGAGAGTAGGAAAAAGAGAGACAAAAAAGACAGGGTCAGCTAGAGAAAGAAAGGAAAGAAAGAAAGAATGAGGGCGAAAGAGAAAGAGAAAGAAATGTATGGCACATATGAGTTCGATCTGACCCTCAGGCAAGCATTTAAACCACAGACAGCAGATGGGGAAACTCCTCTGCCCCCCTCCCCTCCCTCTTCCCTCCACTCTCCTCTCTTCTCTCAGACGGACCGCTTTCCTCTTTAATTTGCCTCTCTTTAATTTGACCCAAGCTCCCCGGAGAGGATGAGGATGTTTGTTTTCTCTCTGTCGTAGATCCTTTCAGCGGAGAAATGATAAAGCTGCCACGCACATGTGAAAATAAACTCACTCTCTATCCCTCTCTTCTTCTCTCTCTTGTTGCCACGGACACCTCGCCATCCCTGGCTTGAGATGTGCGGCTGGAGCACTGCGTCTTTTCAGAACCTAAGATCTCATTAAACTTGTGTTGAGGCTAGGAGGAAATGGGTGAGCAGAAAACTTGGCAAGAGTTTAAGAGGTGCCTGGGAAAAAGACTGCTGATACAGTATTTTGGCCTCATTCATTACGAGCTAAAAGGCTTAACTAATCGACAATAAGTGCCCCTTCTTTTTCATATATCCACCGCGTATCCTGAAACTGTTCAATTGTGGCAAAAAACGGCAGGATTTAATCAGCAGATTCAGTATTTGGCACCCAGTGTTCAAAGCAGTAGCCGAGTGGAGAGGGTTGGGCTATAACAAAGAGGGTGCGTGCTGGACATGAGGCCATGTTGACCAGTTTTAATTGATGACAGGAAAAACAAACAGAATTTCAAACCTTTATGGCTGAGTCAGACGGCCATTACTGGATGAAATGTAGACATGGTGGCAACAGCAAAGCCACAACTTGAATCACAAAGGAAAATGTGGTAGAATTTGTCTCTTTTTTTCACATAAACGCACACGCCTGACCCCCCCAAAACACACACAGCTTCCAGCACTCCTCTCCTCTCAGTGGACAAGTCCAGAGAGCCTGAGCCCTGAGCCACTGGCCCTGTGAGCCTTTCTGGACAAAAACAACTTCCCAGCACACGCACACACACACACACACACACGCACAGGCACACACAGCCTCTCACACACACACATGCACACAGGTCCTATAATCAGTCCCTGAGAGCTTGGCAACCCTGGAGACCGCACCTGGTATGCCACTAAATGCTTTAAGGTTCACTTCAGGCGTGCTCCTCATGTAATATTACGCAATATCGAATATTAAGATATATTGTATGAAAACTGGCAGGTGCCCACCTCTGAACAGTTGGCAGCACACCTCTGTCATGCACCGGTGATCTGTTCGGCTTTAAGGGCTGCTGGTTTCTAACAAAGTGAACACAGTGAAGAGAACTAATTTGATCTCTGTGGAGTGTCTGGACCTGTGTGCATGCTTTCAGCGTAGCTGGACTTCAGACCCATGCGACGCCGTTAGTGTGGAACTGAAACCCAATGTCATCTGTTGCTGTAGGATGTCTCACCTCTTTCCAGTGTCCTTTCTTCAGGTGGGTGCACATAGGGTTAAAAGCTCCAGTCCCACAGGCCAGCAGGTGGGTGTCGTCATACTGCTGCACCAGCTTTATGTAGTTGGCACACTCCGACTGCAAAGATGGGAATGAGAGACAGAAGGGAAGAGAGAGAGAATTTCAGAGGGAGAGAGAGAGAGAGAGAGAGAGAGAGAGAGAGAGAGAGAGTATGTATGTGAGTGAAAGAGAGATTCCATAATTTTTCCTGTCAAGCACTTTTATGGGTGAGCCATCAATCTTTAAACCAATTGTTGACTGTAGGAATTTTACTGTCGTTCTGTTGTTAATCCTGACTATGAATTCCCTTTCACACACACAGTGGCAGTGCCGTTGGCAGGTTCAGCCCACAGTTATGCAGTTTCAGCAAACTGCGCCACCACATATACTCATGTCAGAAAGATTAAGCAAATTAGAACACACCTTCTCCCGTCCCTTCTTCAAGCACCCCTCCACTTGATCATCAGACACGGCCCAATGGATCTGGGAGGCAAGCATTGGACAGTCACAATTGCACAGACTCAGACATATACAACTATACCAACACAAACGCACGAAAATATGTATATTTATAGTACACATTCATGCTCCATGATAATGTGACCTGGATTGAGTGACTGTAAGTAGGTGTGTGATGGGACTTGGGAACATGAGTTAAGGTAACTGTCAGCTCTCCATAATTGAATGAATGTAACATAATGAATAACATGTTATCAAGGTTCAGAAGTTCCTACACAGTTATTAACTACAAACATCACACATAAGATGAGAAAAATCTAGTGAATGTGTAAGGGTGTGTGTGTGTGTGTGTGGTGTGTGTGTGTGTGTGTGTGTGTGTGTGTGTGTGTGTGAGTGTGAGTGTGTGTGAGTGCGTGAGTGTGTGAGTGTGTGAGTGTGTGAGTGTGTGAGTGTGCGTGCGTGCGTGCGTGCGTGCGTGCGTGCGTGCGTGCGTGCGTGCGTGCGTGCGTGCGTGCGTGCGTGCGTGCGTGCGTGCGTGCATGCGTGCGTGTGTGTTAGAACAATTGCACGCATAGCAGGCATTCAGACATAAACCCTTCACAGACTCATAACCATACATAGTCTGAGCTCTTGTCAAACTATAACCTTATATGCAGTCAACCCCCATTCCAACCCCTGTCTCAAGCCCAGGGAAGTGAGAGAGACTTTTCACAAGTGCCATATGCTGCCGTTTGACGTCATTCTTTGATTTTAACTATGTTTATGCCGGAATCAGAGACATAAAAAGCCCTTGACCTGGAGCAAAGTCTTTAGTCACTAGCAGTGTCTGGTTTATGAATATGTCTGGTACTTCATAAACACCCCCGATGACTTTATGACAGCAGAGGTCACATATCTAAGCGATGGTGTGTGTGCACATGGCAAGCATCACATTAACCTGACCTGCTAAACCCATTATAATATCTGTTCCTGTCATTACGCTAGGGAACTGAAGTTAATCACAACAATATTTCAAGATGCTGTAATTATGGACTCTAATAACTCAATAGGTCTGTTTTGTATTGGATATGGAATACATTTTGATATAAAGGTCTATTTGCATTAGCGATGCATTTGACAGTGAGACGTTGCTGTGCGGCCCCCATTATTCTGTGTAATTGAGGTGAACGAATGCAATGCACTGAGGGCTGGACAGAAGTTCAGCTGTTCCATTGGCTAAATTCAATTCAAATTTATACTGTGAAAAAAACAGTGATTTAATGGAAGTGTGTGTGTTTGCGATAGAGAGAGATAGAGAGAGGGAGAGAGAGAGAAAGAGAGAGAGAGAGAGAGAGAGTTTAGAGGGTGCAGCTGGTATGTGTTTGGATGGCTAAACAGAGATTAAGGGGTTGAGCTGCCAGTAATCAAATAAAGAAGTGTGAAGAATCAAACAGAAACACTAACTACAGAGAGCACACCCAGACTGCTGGTCTGTTGATCCTCTGACCCTAAGGGATGAAAAGACCCTAGTGATGAACATGGACTCACACACACACACACACAAACACACACACCTCGCTGTGGTTGACATTGACTCTCTCCAGGCTGAGAGAGAAGAGGACATTTCTGCCCCCAATGAAGAGTCTCTCCTTGGACTCGTCCAGCAGCATGGTGGGCTTCGGCAGGGTTCCGTCAGGGGCCTGGAACACCCATGTTCTGTTCATTTCACATAGCTCTGCAGACAGATAGAGAGAGAGAGAGAGAGAGAGAGAGAGAGAGAGAGAAAGAGAGAGAGAGAGAGAGAGAGAGAGAGAGAGAGAAAGGTTAAATAATGTAATTTTGTAATCGAGTAAAACTTTATATTTCACTTTCTGCCTTTTCATATTCATCAATCAAAATATGTCTTTGATGTGTTTATAAGATAATGGGTGACACGTTTATGGTCTTCACGCCGTCACATATTCAAATAAACACATTTTAAACAAACTAAACATGTCAATTATGTCATAATTTAACCCCTTTGTTTATGACAATTTTCAAACTACTTGAACAGTGTTTCTAGAAATAGAAAGCATAACCTATACAAACAGGAACACAGCATTACAACTTAAAAGGCTTGTGATCAACATAGGGTTAGCATGGTTGAAAGAATACCTCGACAATATTGTTTGGAAAAAATAACTTACGCCAACATCTATGATTTGATCTATTTATCATCTATTTCAGTCAAGCACACTGTGGCTGAGCTTTTTTAAGGGAACACCACATCTCAAATATCCAGCAAAAAGTTGATGAACTTCCCAATCTCAACATTTTCTAATTGCAGTGTTTACAGTGATGCATGACCTTGGAATGAAATAAAATGTGATTTCGTTCATGTTGAAATAAGAATGTGTGTGATGTCATCTGTTAATATGTGACCGTATCAGCCGCAGTGATATAAAACATTGCATGTCATGACGAACGTTCCACACATCCCATAAATCGCACACATACACACAAACACACACACACAGACACACAGAAAGATCAAGGGCAAAGAAACCATGAAATATTTACAGACTCGCTGTCCTTTACTTATCACCGGGCATTTCCCGTAGCATGACATCATCCCAAATGAAAGAGCACATGTACTGTAGCAGTTAGTATCGCTTACACTGGTGACTCTTAAATGGAGTTCAGTCCACAGTCTTAGGCCTCAGAAGATTTTACAGAGTGATTCTTTTTTAATAACTCAGGTGCTTGACTGGATTTCCAATGGGCTTGCAAGGGAAACACCTGATTCCGGTAACAAATAAACCTTCTGAACCCACCAGACTCTCCATGACTCTCAATGCTGTGCCTATTACGGAAATAACCTTGCAAAAGCCCTATGGACCAAAGCCCCTCAAGTCGTCATTGAGGTGGCCCAGATTAGGAAGGCAGATCTGAACCAAACAAGACCAGATTTACCATGGTCCAGCTGCTCTGCACATGTGTGTGCATCCGATTGCTTTAATTTAGCAAGGGTAAAGTACGGCTGTTTCATCGTCTACATAAAGATGTCTCAGACTCGACCCCTTTCATTTCCTCTCCCTGTATGTGCAAAAGAGCGAAAGAGAGAGTTTATGTGTGCCTTTGTGAATGTGTGTGTGTGTATGTATGGGACGAAGAGACCAGTGTTTTAATCTGAGTGTTAACATGTCTGTGTGTATGTATGTCTTTGTGTGTATGTAGATATGTCTGTATGTGTGTGTGTGTGTGTGTGTGTGTGTGTGTGTGTGTGTGTCTGTGTGGTGTGTGTGTGTGTGTGTGTGTGTGCGTGTGCTCTTAGGTCCCTGCAGGGCTCTCATTTGAGCCCATTTGGTCGCGACCCTCTCATTTCCTCCAAGTGCGAGCGGGCCCTCTGGTCAGAAACACTGCTCTCCCTCTCAATGTGTTTGTGATTTTCTAAAGCCCTAGGTTCACTTATGCCAGGCAGCAGCAGCCAAATACCTCACTTCCCCAAGTGCAGACACAGACACTAACACACACACACACACACACACACACACACACACACACACACACACACACACACACACACACATGCGCGGCACCGCTACAGGCTACTTCCTGCTGGGTTAGTCATTTCAGAGGATCACCGGCAGCCTGGAGTCAAAGAGAGGGAGGGGATTCTGGCTGTGAGATGTCCCAAGAGACATAAAGGGAGGGATGAAGAGAGGGAAAAGCAGGATGAGAGGGAGTGAGAGAGAGAGAGTGAAGTGATGGAATAAGAGACAAGATAGAAAAAAGAAACTTGAGAGAAATAGAAAATGAGGTGAAAAATTGAGTGGTGGGAACTGCAACAAGTGGAGGTAGTGAGAGAGACGAGAGTAAGGCTGATGGAGTTAACGATGACAGGGAGCAGTGAACGCAATAGGAGACAGACAGACAGACAGACAGACAAATGCACACAGATACACACACACACACACACACACACACACACACACACACACACACACACACACAAATGCCTCTCTGGTGGGGAGCTCAGACATCTATCTCTGACCTTGATCTGGGGCTGGCTGTGGCACCTTGGCATAGGGGTTGCCTGCCATTATCTTTACGAGCTACTCCTAATGGGGCATCAGGACCAGAGGGCGCCGGAGTAAAACTCTAACACTTACGCAACTGGCCTGTACCCTCCCTGGCCCTCTGGCAGCAGCGCTAACTGTGTCAGAGGAGGCCCCTCTAGCTACACGGGTGGAAAAACTCGAGATTCCAGATTCTGTTGACATGGGTAACTGCATGATCAGCGTAAACAGCTCTGAACAGCTGATATGACTGTGGGAACTCAGACTGACGCCTGCACACAAACGGGTGGGGATGCCCTCCAACACACCAATATCAGTGACTGCCTGAAATGCTTTAAAACCACTTAGCTGAATATCCCAAGAGGTGGTTAACATGTTCAAACCTTGCACACGTTCCGATGATGAATGAGCCAAAGTTGGAAGTCAAAGTCTGGCTTTGAAACTACCGGTGGGAGGTTTGCAGGTACGGCGGGTTCGTTAGGTGATTTTTTTTTTCTTCAGAAAGCTGGTACACATTACAGTTGCCTCCGCCACAGAGGTGCTGACCTCTTTAACCCCTGGACTGCCTGGAGAGAGGCTCACTTAAATTAAGTGTTCGGCTTAAAGAGAGAGAGAGAGAGAGAGAGAGAGAGAGAGAGAGAGAGAGAGAGAGAAAAAAGAGTTGAAGTGATACTGTTGCATGCCCAGAGGTGTGCTGTTCAGATTTATCCGATTACACAAATGAATAAAACAGCCAACACTGACGAAGAGGAGACCAGACAACACTAGCGCTTTTAACACTGGCCATGGGGACTAAAGTGAAAACAAATACAAGCGAGGGGATGTAGAACGATAAAAAGTGATACGGTTACTTTATGTAAATAACTCTGCAGTTATGTCTTATTAATACGGCCTGAGTAGCTGACGATGAGGAAAGCCTGCTCAAACTCAGCTCGGTCGCATGTGGACATGAAACACAAGCAGATGTTAGAAGCTCATATAATACTAATGTTGAAGGAAGAACAGCAGTTGACTCATGGTTTTGAAATGCTGCCTAGTTATGCCTGTTGGAATATTTGAATAAACAATCAATCGTTTCTCTATGCGTGACACATCCCTACTTAGCATGTAGCTTTTCCATTTGTAAACATGTTGTTAAGTGTAAACATCCACGCATATCAACTCCTCTTCACTTCTCTTAAATTATCCTATGTCCTTAAGGATTAATGACACTTAAGGAACATTTGCCAGGAAACAAAGTAACCCATTACTCTTTGCTTAACTTTGTTTGCTCATGTTGGTAAAACGCACCACCTCTCTCTCGGGACCATCCCCTCTTTTGTCTTGGTAAGGCATCATCAGTTTGTTAGGACCCTCATGGTTTCAATAAATCCCTGTAACTCGAACCAGATAAATTAAGTCAAACTTGCCTTGGCCTCCTTTTGACAGGGGATTTTCTCAGGTCCATCTTGTATACTACAAACTGCAATACAATATTCCACTCATCAGTTGGTGGGACGAACAACAGAGCAGCATGAGAAATGTGTGGAGCTAATTAGTGTTTGTGTGAGTAGTATGCGGTCTGGAGAGAATGGGAGAGTAAACAAGAAGAAATACCATAGCTCAAAACCACAGGTCCAGAGCCAACATCCACCCAGCTCAGCCCTGGAAGCTGATTAGCCTAGCTACAGACTTCTGACCTAAGGCTGGGGTCACACCAGCAGGGCACCCCCAGGGATAAACAGAGGTCAAGGAGCAGGCCCTGGGTGATATAGGACAAAGCCTTTTATCATAATTAAAGGACAGGGCACAGAACTCTGCAAGGGTTAGTTTGAGCTAGGCTTTCTTTCTTTTCGGGAGGTTGCTGTTTGTTTCAACATTGTGCTTTTGAAATACTTATGCAGTTCGCTGCGGCATCGCTTGGGTGTTTCATGGTTTTTATGAGCCCTTTGTTATAATGAATAACACATACCCTCAGCCTGTCAACATGCCTGGGCCAAGTTCTTTTTAAGAGGATTTTGTTTCCCATGATGTGTCCGAGTCGTACCGTAAACGGGAATGGTCATGGTCCAAGTGGTGTCGGTTGCCACTGTCCACACATGCGAAGCAGACCTTTAACGTTCCTCTACGTTGACCCACTCCACTAAATGACCCGTCATCCAGACACAAGATCTCTGTCTCGACTTCCCGACCCCCCCTCAAACCCACACACACACAAACAGGATGCTTTTTGACCAAAAGGTAGGAAAGCTCTCCGGATCTCCCTAAAGAGGGATTGGAGATCGGAAAAGCCAAATGAGTAATGTCCGGGAAGATGGGGCAAGATTGTGCAACAGGCTGCTCTAGTGTTCAGAAGGACTATCGGCTGTCACTGATAAGGCAGGCTTTCATCTTGGAGGAAAGAGGTTTCGTTCGTTTTCTTTTATCTGTCAGGATTGATTTTGTGTGTCTCAGTCTGCACATGTTTGCATGTATTCTTTAGGTTTCCTTTCTTTTTTTAAATGAGAAACAGAGCGCAGACATCACCTGACAGCAAATGTTTTTAGAGTTTAATGCCAAATATTTTTCACATGTTGATGGCATTGAGTTACAGTCAAAGGATATCACATTACAGTGCCAATGATGTCAAATTAAACATTACCCAGTCTTCTGTCTTCACATTACCTAATTTGTAAGTTCAATCATTTCAACAGTCTTTGTATAGGAACTAAGGGTGTTGGGATTTGGGAGATTGTGTACCGTGTAGAAAGTTGAGTGGATTAACCTCTGCAACCCCAGCTATTAACATATAACTATGCTATAACCATGCCATTTATGAAATGTAAGCTTAGCCCTTGTCTGCATAAGCGAACTAATCGTTGTTCCAGACAGCAGTTCTCCTCTATGTGCCTGGGTTTCCCTTACTAAACACACTTTGACCACTGTTGTATGACTATTACAGAGATTCATCATAATCTCATATAACTCATAGCATACCTACCGCTGTTTCTTAATATTCTTTTTTTGTGGTTTTGCAGCTTTGTATGATGCAGGTGAGACACTATCGAGCTGTAGAACTGTTGGCATAGAAGCCAACATCTGAACAGGGGCCGGTTTCTCAAAGGCTTTCGCATAACACATAGTCAGGCTTCACAATTCACATATACAACTAAATGAATCTGTGGCACCAAGCAGTTTAGTTATTCAATACCTGAAGCAGGACAATTAATTCTGGGTAAATTAAGACTTTTTTTCAAAGAAAAAAAAAATTGGCCGATTGAGTAACCACTTCCAACCTCTCAGATCTATTTATCCCAGCAGATAATTGGAATAATTCAATAGTTACAAGAACATTTTACTTGGAAAATTCAGTGAAGTGTGTTTTAAAATAAAGTCAATAAAAAAAAGGGTTCTGACAATTCCTAAAATATTTTAGTAAGAATGTTATTTTGTTAGTGTCATTTTTCATCCCTATTTTTTACCTTTAAAATGTATGGTTGACCGTTCACCTACGTATTGTGACATTAACCACTCTTACATTGTAAAATGGTTCTTAAGCCTGAGTTGGGTAAGGTAGGGTGTCTATTTGTCTTTGGCTTAAAATGAGTCAGTCTTCATTTTTCTAACTTCCATTAGACTTATTAATTTAGATATTAAGACTGGCCTAACACTAGAGACCAGTCTAAAATACCTTTGTTTAAAGCGGCCCTAGATCTCGTCCACGTATTTGTACACTTGTTATCCCACCCACATTGGATACCGCCATTTCTGATTACGCTGATCAGTGAGCTGTTTCAGCGCCTCGCTACCTCTCTCCTGCTGTTGGTGGGGTCTGGAGGGGTGAGGGCCCTGCTCTCAGATCTGCAGACCTCGCGGGGAGCTTTTCCTGTGGGCTGACAGGGAGAGGGGTACCCTTGGGCAGGGGGCCCTGGGTCTGATTGACCTTGGGGAGGGTCTGGTGCTGCTAGAGGACACCCAGCGTTGTTGGTGTGGAGTGTGTGTGTGTGTGTGTGTGTGTGTGTGTGTGTGTGTGTGTGTGTGTGTGTGTGTGTGTGTGTGTGTGTGTGTGTGTGTGTGTGTGTGCTGTGGTCTTTCCTTTAAAGAGGACCCTTTTTCTCCGTCTTTTGCCAAATCGGCCCTGTCACTTTTTCACTGCTGCTCAGTTCCCATGGCAATCGCAAGAGAAAAAAAATGACGAGACTGGCCACCATCAGCCTTCCTGTTTCTGTCCTCCACTCATGTGGGCTAGAAGGAAAAATAATCATATAAATAACACTGTGTGAGTTCACTCACTATAAAAGGTTCTCAACGTAGAAGTTTGTCTGTGGGAGCCATTTCATGTGAAGTCGTATTAAGTCAGTGTTTATTTTTCACTGTCTCGACTGTGTGATACTGACACAGAGGCAGCTCTGAGCTGTTGTGTTAATGCCTGGATCCAGTTCCTGTAATTACCCATAATCCTTGGAGTCAGACAGGCGTGATTTTCTTCCTGGATACACACCTTATTCACCTGGATGTTTTATTTTTTTGACATGTAATTAAAAGGAAATAAAAACAACTTTGTTTATTCTTGCTTGTGGACCACCTTGTAGGAGACATTCCCCCGAAGCTAGTTGTAGGTAATGAGAACAACTACGTGTTGTGGTTTGACACCTGGCATTGAGACAAACTTTGATTTGAAGCCAGCGCAGCTTTGTACTGTCAAAAGCTTTGCTTCGATTCATTTCATTAACTTTGAGAACAAATTCTTTATGGACATCTGGAATGATTATCATTCGGCTCAGTTTTACCTCACTGTCTCACGAGCACACCCTGCCTCTGGTCTCAGATGGCGTATCATCAGGCCGTGTTTTGTCTTCCAGTTATGGTGTGTGCTGATAACGGACGTCAGATGCGAGATATTATGAGGGGCCTGGGTGTCGACCAAGCGAGACCGCCTCCCACGACAAACACCCTTATGGAACAAATGCAACGTGACAGAAGGCAGGGCCTAAAGACAACGCATGCTCAAATACAGAAGCTGGAACAAGAGGATTTTTCCTACTTACTACCAACAATGCCTCTGAGAATGTGTTTAAATGGAGAAATGTTGTATATCAATACATCTTAGAACTTTTTGACTTCATGATCAGATCATGATCAAGCCCAGTTGTGAGATTTGTAAAACAGACAGGAAACTAGGTATTAACAAAGTCTTTTAACCCAGCTTTAACCAGGGTTTTTAAATGTTTTAACTCGGAAACCTTGCCACCTCTAATCTCTGTCATGGGTGTGGTGAGTGATGGCTGTCACTCACATGGAAATGGAAACTGTGCAGCAGCTCCATGGTCACAGCTCTCCCTCACATCATCCTTGTAGATCAAGATAAAAAACACGAAACTCAGAGCCTCAGGAACTGTGTTGGTCTATGCTATGCTGCATGATAGGTTTGGTGATTGAAGGCTGTCTGTCAAATGATAGTTGACAATGGGCCGCTCTCGCCCCATCAGCAGGCAGCCCTATCTCTGGTAATGGCCTTCATCCTGGCTCCATCATTTATGGGATAATGCAGGCCGACAGCTCCTCCGCCCTCACCCTCCGTAAGGGCAGAGGAAAGCCAAACACTTGTATGCCCCCGGGGGAACAAGATAAACTCCAATTAACCCCCTGCCTGAAGAAACTGACTGGGGGTTGACAGACAGACAGCCATGCAGGCAACACACACACACACACACACACACACACACACACACACACGCACACACACACACACACACACACACACACACACACACACACACACACACACACACACACACACACACACACACACACACACACGCACACAAATGCAAACATTGGCACCAGATACTTGTCAAAGGCATCGCCTTCATAGAAAAAAAAAAACAGAAACCACCTAAATTAATCATGCAGTAGCTATGTGTGTGCATGTGGGTGTGTTGGTGGAAGTCCTGATGCAACAGGTACAGAATGTGGGCCAAAATGGAGTTCAGTAAGACAGATGAGAGGCTGCAGGACCTAGCTTGCCATGTGCCGCAGCCCTGCTCTGGTGCCCAAAACTCTGTCTTCATTTCTGATGTGCCAAGAGATAGATGAACCCAAAAGACAAAAGGACCTCTCACAATAACGTCACACACTTGACCCACAAATGGACTGGAAACGACCTGTGAGATACATTTCACAATGCTGAATGTTTCTTCCATATGTGTTTTTATGAAGCAGTCAACATGCATGAAGGATGTTTTGCTACAGTTGTATGGACAAAAATAAAGTTCATGATCACAACTTCAATTTGGTTAAGTAGTGAAAGCAGAGCCAGGTTGATTTTACTGAATTACTCAAAAACATGTGTACATTTTATTCTAAAAGCTTTTATTTGAATATCCAGTCACTTAGCCTCTCATGCCACAAAACTCAACTGTCTCTGAATAAAAGAGCCCATTCATTTACTTCTTCTTCTTCACCTCCACATCTTGTCTAATCACGCTGACAGCTTTCTGGCACTCTTTCTTTTAATGACCATGAAAGTGAATCAAGGTGCTCTTCTTGGCAATTACCAAGCCAGCAGTGTTTTTTTTAAAGAGGCGTAGGGGGGATTTCCGCATCTCCTACCCCTATCATTTACCCCATATGGGATAATGTAAGTGGTTAACGTCTGCAGAGAGGCCACATAGGAACCTGTTATATTCCAAACAAATGTTACCAAGAGAGATCAGGGTCTACTCAAACAGCACTTCAAACAAGAATGGGAGAGAGAGAGAGAGTAAAAAAAGGGTCCCTTTCAACACTTGCTATTGATGTGTTGAAGGATGCCAAGGGAGATTTATCCCCATAAAATAAAAATAAACTCTTTAATCTCAAATTTAACCTTGACTACAGGGACACTGAAAATGTTTTCATAATGAGAAGAAAAACAACCTCTTTAAGCTCTATACTGTGTTGAGCCACTTATAGTAGAACAGGAAGAGAGAGAGAGAGAGAGAGAGAGAGAGAGAGAGAGAGAGAAAGAGAGAGAGAGAGAGAAAGAGAAATAGAGAGAGAGAAATAGATGGAAAAAGTCAATATGAATGCACATTTAAGTACTAGCATTATACAGCCATTGTATTTTAGTATTAGGTCTCGGTTGCCTTAAGCGATTAAACAGTAATGAGACTGAAAAGAGGGGCAGCTCACTGATAAACATCACAAAAGAAACTGGATGAAAAACACATACCTCTCCCTTTGTTCGTTTTCTTGTCAAGGTGTTTGCCAGAGGAATAGCAATTACTGTAACATTAGCAAAGCATTGGATCGTATTTGTCAGTGATGTCACGCAGGAAATGGAAACCACAGCAATTTCAGAAAGTAGAGAAAGAGAAAGAAAGAGAGAGGGAGAGAAAATAGGAACTGGTGATGATGACAGAGAGAGAGAGAGAGAGATAAGGGGGGGAAAGAACAAATAGTAGTGGTTGTTCAGGTAAAAAACTCTGAATCCACTGAACTTAGAGAGATTAAACTGTGGTGTTAAAGTGTTTGATATGGAAATAAGAGGAAAGAAATACCAAGGAGAGGAGGGAGTAGAGAAGACTGGCGGCAGAAAACCATCACACTGAAAATGCCAAGGTCATGTATTTACTTAAAAGCACTAAAGTACTACTACTACTACTGTAAATACTGAACTTATACATGAATTTAACATATTCATACATGGTTAAATCAATAAGGATACTAACACAACTGAGGCCTGTTGCGGTCATCTGGTGCCCTTTTGGTTTAAGCTCATAAAAGCCAGCCACCCATGAAGAGGGTCCACATTACACCGCAGCCCCTAAGCCATGGTGCCCGGACCAGGAGGCAAGGATTATATGCCTTTGCATGTGGTTGCTCATCACTGCTCCATGTGAATCGAGCCTGTGTTTGTGCGAGCCAGGCCCATGTTAGGCAGTATTGTTCCCCTGCAGATTAGAGGTTTCAGAGGTCTAATGAGGAACACTCATTCGCTTCGAGCACAAAGTGTTCTTCTCTGATCCCTGGCGTCAAAGAGCTCGATATCTCCCTTCTCCTCTCTGTGCTCTTACGGCAACTGAAATGGTTAGGCAACCTTTAGGTAATGCTTGGATCCTGGTGGTTGGGAGATGGGCGGTGGGGGGGGTGGAGGTGGGTATGAATAGGTGGTGATTGTGGCACTGGCATCGTAGTCACGGCGACCCCTCAGCTGTTCTATTGGAGAGGAAGTGTGTTGATTACTGGGCAAACAGACCGCTTTGTGTTCCATGTGAGGGGAATAGGAAGCAGCTGCCAAAGAGAGAAGAAGAGACGATGGGAAAGAGAAATAGATAAAGAACGAGAGAGATGCATGCCCTCATTTGAATGGCCAGAATGACTGTAAAACAATTCTATTAGTTCATAAGTATCATCAATTCAGTTATAGGCTTTAATGTAAAATAATAAGGCACCAGAATTGAATATACAATGCATGGAACATGGATTTGCAATGCACACAAAGAAGAGGTCTACCACTTCTACACTGAACTTGAAACAGTTAAGTTTGCTTCAGATATAAAATGGCCCAGGTCAAACACAGGGGAAAGATAAGGTAGGGTTCTGACCTCATGCCTGGAGATGTCTTTACAGTCTGAGGGGGTTTAGAAATATCAATGTTTATATGAAACCTGCCATTTAGCTGAAATGAAACGTTAAACAGCAGAAAGGGCACATACGACTGGCATTCCCCCCTAACAGATCTTTCACATAACTTACGGTGAGTAAATCATTTCAAAGCCATAACCTCTGTAGTTGGGCTGTTTCTTCTGTTGGGAATCAGGTTTAAAATTACAGCTCAGTAAGTTAGTAATTACTACCTGGGCCTACATGCAATGTGAGACTGCAGTTAGGCGGTAATGCTACCCATTTAAAGCCAACAGAGAAATTACACTCAGTGCTACTGTCCCACTCCCTCTATACTCAGGCCAAAACCCAAGAAATAAAACCACGGGAAGGATTCTTTGCTACCACGTGGTCCTGCAGCAATATGTTATACAGGAATCGCTCCCTCTTTTTCTTACAGTGTACACTCCCTCTCTCCTTCTTGCCCTATCTTGTGGCATTAACCCTCGGAAGCTGATAAAAAGCAAATGTAATAATGTGTTATCAGTGGGAGTAGGTGTTCAGCGACGCTTCCCACAAGGAAGACTGACTCCAGGGCAGGGGAATGGCGGGCTGGGTTTTACTCTTTCTGAGGGTTTACATCTGCCACGTTCAGATGTTGAGATAAGCTGGGCAGCGTGTTGAAATAACGCGACTCCTTACATTCAAGTTGCCTACTTCTCCACTGTGTTCTCAAACTTTTTTTCAGGTCCCTGGAAAAAGAAAGTGTAGAGTGTTTGAGATATTTTTGAGAAGCCGGGGAGAGAAGTTAAACTGTTCTTAAGTAGCGGCGACAAGGTCTTAAAGCCCAGGAGGATGCTTGGGCGGATTGGTGTTTAATTTTCTTTCCTGAGAGGTAAATGCAAGGCACAAATGGACCAAAGATGGAGAGTTTATTTACGCAAGGTAATAAGTGAGAGTCCCACTCTGTCATAACAGCCTGACATCATCCCAAGACTCGTCTCGGCTTTCCCGGTGCCAGGTGGAAGTGTTTGGAAAAAATGTTTGGAAAAGTTTTAAAACTAATTTAACTTCTGAATAAATACACATTTTGCGGGGATCATGTCATCAACCTGTTTCGGTAGATGCACCAACCCCCCCAACACACACACACATACACACACACACACACACACACACACACTCTCTCACACACACACACACACACACACACACACACACACACACTCTCACACACACACACACACACACACACACACACACACACACACACACACACACACACACACACACACACACACACAGATTGAATCTCTCACAAACTCTCTCTCTCTCTGTGGCCCGTTGGCCTAATTACAACGGCAATAGGCAGCTAAGTGAATCCAGGCCACGTCTATATGGCTTTCTGGAGAGTTCCACTAGGCAGACTTCAAGCTAGATTTTTCTCCTCTCTGCCTACATCTCTGCGTAATTTCTGAGAAACTGAAGCAGACAATTTTCATGCCTTTATGATGGAATGTTGATCTTTTCCCACCCGGAGCATTTTTCCCCAGTGAGCAGAAGGGAGGCGATTCCCGTCCAGACAGTTTGTGATGATTCCAGCCTTCAGCATTATACTTAACGGACTCCAACACAGACTCTTCTAACTGACACGATCAATTTAATGGGTGGGGTGTGACTCTAGCACCTTTTGTCAGTAATTTGCATAGCAAACGTGTGAATTAGAAAAGCCAAGCCAAAGAAATTATAAGTTTCAGAACACCACACAAATACAAAGATGAAAACCAGGTAATAAGAGTCTATTCTGTAGTTCTCAGCTTTGCAGTGCTGTTTACTGACTACATTATTTCTTCTTTAATCAGAAGACAAAGAACTCAGTGCCCTCATAACTGGAATGATGTGGCTTTCCTTTGACTTAAGACCGACATATGGTGGTGTTGAGACGAAGATTCATTCGCCATATACGATGTCACGTATCACAGGGGAGGGGTCAGGTGCCAGACAGACAGCAATGCAAGGGTAAACCCTTACAATCACATAGACTGACCCACGCAATCCAAAGGTTTACATTTGATTGGGCAGAGATTAGGCCTAAACTGCAGTTATTATGTTCTCATAAAGCAATTTTAAGGGCTTTTCTCAGATCTCCCTTCTCGGCTTTATTGCACCATAGAGAGGCACATATGCCAGTGTCTTCTGATGCAAAGTTAGATTTTCCAAATGGCTTCCTCTAACTGTGCCAGGCTATGGGATCCATTCCAGTTACTCTGTATATCAGAGGGATATATTTGTGCCGTTCTCAAACTCTAAAACTCCTGTTTGTAGAGGACAAAAGCTTATTATTCATTGCTTGACATTAAGAAAACCACAACGCCCTTATTACTTATCCCACAGGATCCCCATATTCCATTTCCACAGAGAAGTAAATATATCTTCCTTGGTAACATGCAAAACAGAAGAATGCGATTCGGGTGTGGGCTTATGCAGGTATGTGCTGACTGAGAGGCTCATTAAGTCAGGTTCTGAGCTGTGCTGAGCCTGTGGTGCCTGACGCTGGGCGGATCCGTTGCTCTTCCGCCAGGGCTAATTTGCAACAACGGTCGCAGGTTGCCACATGTTGTTCCGAGGCTGACTCAAAGCAAACGCTGGGTACAGCCCCGGCATCAACCTCAAAACCCTACTGTACGCACGGAGGAGGGTGAAGCCCTTACGTTAAATTACCTCCCCTGTTTTTACACCTAACATAATTGCGGACTTACTAAAGTCTCAGGAGGGAAGTCTGCCAAGAGGAACCGCAAGCCCTTCCATCTACTAGTGCCCCAAGGCTCTTGTGAATGCCAATCCCTCCTCATATGCCTTTGTTATGCCTGCTACGGCCCTGGGTAAGAAAAACTTTGAAGGGGAGGGAGGAAGGGAGGGATGAGGCTGGACGCAACAGCCTGAATGCCTCTCATACCACAATGATGGGATCCTGGAGTAGCGTGCTTCACTCAACTGCCTGGTGGAACGTGGCCATATCAGTCCTGACAAGAGAAAGCGGTGTGTGGGTTGGAACGAAAGCAAGACAGGTAGAGAAGAGAGACAGAGAGAGAGAGAGAGAGAGAGAGAGAGAGAGAGAGAGAGAGAGAGCGAGAGAGAGAGAGAGAGAGAGAGAGAGAAAAAGAAAGTCAGAAGGTCTGAATGTGTGAAATTGAGAGGTCTAAAAGATATTGAGGGAAAAACTGCAAAAAAATGGGTGAAAGATGGAGATGGATGGAGATAGATGGGTCGGGTCGGAGGGAGCGAGGAGATGGAGTTGATGGAGGGGGATGGGGTGGCTGAAAAACCACATATTGAAAAGTTTTCTCAGTGCCTGAGGCTTTCTTCCAATCCGAGCTGGTCGCTTTCAGAGAGTGTCAGTCATGAACACACACACACCCACACACACACACACACACACACACACACACACACACACACACACACACACACACACACACACACACACACACACACACACACACACTCACACATACACACAAACCCGCTCCTCCTCCTCCCTCCCCCTCGGCCCTGGCTGCTTCATCATAGCCCCTGCGTGTCAGCTTCATTACTCTCACTGATGTGGTTAGTTCTGGAGGCACACAGCGGCGGAGAGCGTGGCAAGCAGTGACAACTAGCAGCGTTGCTCAGTAATGTAAGCCCAGTAAATTAGCCAGAGGGAGAGGGAGCCCTCCGCCCGCTCTGCGCCAAGGCCAGAAAAACAGAGGAGGGAGCACCCGGGACACACTGGGCTTAAATCATCAGCCTGCTGCATTAAATGGTCAGAGCATGCTTTATGGATGACCTCTGTCTCTCAAAATGTACCTTTGCACCGCTGAAGCACACAGTAAAACCAATACTTAACTCAGAAACGTCAACAGTGATTCGTAGTTCTGGAGCCATGAAGTAAAGTTTGAATGCTGTTAAAGTAATAGATAAAATGTAAAGCTCTCTTTCCTTTGACCTCCCACTGGTATTTTTTTTTTAAGTTCTCTGCAGGGCGTGTACATTCCAGACGCATTTTCAACCACGACTGGTTGACTTTGTTGTGGATTTTTATATGACATTGTTGTCACAGTGATCCGATCAAAAGAGTAACAGGACTGTTTACAGAGCAGACCCCTACAAAGGGAAGCCCTCATATTCCGCCTACGATCCTCTATAAACATCCATGTGAGACGCCACCATAAGAGTCCAAGTGTTTGACATTCTTTCAATGAACCACTTTCTCATAAAAGAAAACCACATTGTAGAGACTCAACCGCCATAGCAGGCAAAGCGCAAACAAAAATAAGAGCGTAATCCTGGTGTGTGTGACAGAATCACCGCAACGTGGTGACAAATGTCATTAGATCAGCCCCAAAATAACCATTTCCACACAGCAAAGGAGGATGGGCGTTTTTTTTTTTTTTTTTTCTTGGACCAAAGGAGAAACAGACTTTTATAGTTTCTGATGGAAATACCACAAATGAGAAGCAAAGATAAAAGAACATTTCTCACAGTCAAAATTCTCACAGATCTTTCACATCACACTCGCAGTGGAGAGCAAAGACTATCACAAACAGATGCCCAGCACTGGATAGCAATCTTAATAGAGTGCGAATTGACTTCTATCAGATGAAAGCCGCCACTGTTCCAACTGTGTCTGCACGACTGCTAAAGATAGCCTCTGCCAACCTGTCTGAACAAGCTGCTGCTACATCTAAAAAGTGTGTTTTTTTTATATACATTCAAAAACAAACACCACACTCTGATTCAAGAGAAGGCTTTGAAATTTACAATATCCATGAAACACCTGTCTGAAGAAGCTTTGCAGGATATTGAATATGACAGATGGCAAGAAAGTATGCAGAAATATGCCGAAGTGTGATCGCTGTTAATCTATTCAGCATGCATTGGCCTGCAGACTGCAGAGCTCAGTGGAAGCTTTGCATTAAAAGCCATTCACCCAAGTAATTATTCTTGGCACAAGGCTTAGAGTCACCTCTGTGGAAAGCTGCTGAATATCACATTTCTGAAATATTCTTGCACTGATGCATTTCCAAACTCAATTATTTTTGCCTGTCTCTAACATTAGCAAATTGCTTGCAAACTCTCAGTGACTTAATTAACGACCCGACACTTCAAATACGATTACTTATTAACCAAATCCAAACTTAATATTAGTTTTACATCTCTGTATTGAAACACACACACCTGAACCTCAATATTTTCTGATTAGCATCAAAATGTTTTCTTCAAAATATTAGATTTTTTGTAGAAAGACATAAAGACAAAGACACAGAGACAAAATCACACACACACACTCACTCACACACACACACACACACACACACACACACACACACACACACACACACACACACACACACACACACACACAAACAACACACACACACACACACACACACACACACACACACACACACACACACACACACACAAACAACACACACACACACACACACACACACACACACACACACACAAACACACACACCTGTTGCCTTACCTTTGTAGGTGAGTCGTAGCCTGGGGTGGACGCTCTTTGTCGCCTGGGTCAGGTTCCATCCCGAGGCAACAAGCAGGAGAAAAACGATCGGCAGCATCCTCACACCGACGTCCAAGCTCTGTGTCATACACACGCGCGTGTGTAAACACACACTCACACACTCTAAAGCACTAGGTCGTACGCACGCACACTCTGCCAGCCCACTCTCCAAGTGTCAGTGATCCAACTTGATCCGCCTGGTCTGTGTTTCTCTCATCATCATCACCAGAGGAGAGGAGAGATCCTTTTCGCAGCACGACCATCCGTCCAGCCCTGCCCTCTGCCTCTCAGGGATACTTGGAAGCCCTGAATGGGGTGTGTGTGGGTGTGTGCGTGTGTGTGGCAAGTTGCCACTGCCCCTATGAAGCCGCCGAGTTAAGCTTTCTATTTTCTGTTAACACCGAGAAACGGTGAATCAGTTCTGGCTGCCTGGCCCCGTCACTCTCTCAGACAGCAAACGCATTCCAGAAAGTCAGAAGTGTGTGAGTGAGAACGAGTGTGAGAGTGTGTGTGTGCGTCTGCATGAGTGTGTCAATGTGTGTGTGTGTGTGTCAGCTATCATGTGCTGCTGTTGGAGAGCTGCAGGCACGATTTACCCTGGCTAATGAGAAAGAAGCTCTCTCTCTCTCTCTCTCTCTCTCTCTCTCTCTCTGTCCCTCCTCCTTTCTTTTTCTGTGTTCTTCTCCTTCCGCAGGCAATATATTCTCCCCCCCTCACTCTCTCTGTACTTTGTCCTTGTCTCTCTTTTTCTGTTTCTTTTTCTACCTATCTTACTGTATATCTGTCTTTCTCTTTCCCTCCCTTACTCTTTCTGTGAATTTCACAATGTCTGTTTTTTTGGTTGCTTTCTCTCTCTCCGTCTGTGTTTCAGTGGGAGGCTCTGTGTCTCTCCTGAGCTTCATGAAACACTGCCTCTCCACGTGCCACTCACTGATCCTCCCTCTCCCCTGCTGATTCCCGCACCTCCCCTGCTGCTAACACGGACTACAGCCAGACTCATTTTCCCTCCTCCTCCTCCTCCTCCTCCTCCTCCTCCTCCTTCCCCTCCTCCCACTCTTTCTCTGTCCTTCTCTCTTCTCCCACCCCCATCATGCTCTCATTCTCGTTCTCACTCCAGGCTCTATCACTATCTCTCTCCCCCCACTCACTTGATTCTCTTCTCCTGTCCTCCTTGTCTCCTGTAGTGCTTCCTGATATATTCGCTGGTCTGAGTCTGTCCAGGATCCAAGTGGATCTGGAATGTGTGACAGGTTAACGTCAACAGCCTGTAGATTGTTTAGATGACTCTGCCAGCGTAGAAATCTGAATTTTACCTGTGCTCAGGCACCTTTGACATTCATCAGTTTAAAAATATACTTATAGAGGCTATATAAATATGAGAAAATAAAATTCAAGGTAGATTCCAGAAGGCTTCATCTTCTGAAAAAAAAAAATTAAAAAAAGAAAAGTTGTTTTTATCAGACTTGTTTGTGTCTGGCTGTGTGGGAAAGAGAGGGGAAGAGAGAGAAAAAGAGTAAGTAGAGAGAGGCTGTGAATATGAGAGAGAGCGAGAAAGAGAGATAGAGGAGAGAGGGAAGGAGAGGGGCACACAATGAAACTCCTAAGGGCATCCTCTCAGCGTAACAAACCTGACATCATGTTTATTTTCTCAACCCCCATCTGGTCTGAGGTCAGTTTCAGACTCATGGCAGCATCCCTGGTAACCGCTGTGGTCTTATTGACTTGCACCGGCTCCATCACTGTACGGGCCCCGCTAAGTTTACCGGGGGCTATTGTTCGAAGCAACGTAACACTCATACTCACCCCACTCCTGCCCCCTCCCCCCCTCTCCTCTCCTCTCCTCCCCAATCTGCTGGTGATTCATGTGTTCCTTTCATCTCTCCGCGGCGCTCAGATGCGCTCTGTGAAATCAGAGTAAGGTATGTTCCCCTGGGCAGAGTCACCCACCAGAGTGCATTGGCCCTCCAGACCAATAGTGAATGTAATCAGCACGCCTTTGGCTCTCCCTTAAATAGAACAACAAAGAGAGGAAGAAGAAGAAGAAGAAGAAGAAAAGGGTTGGATGTTATCAGTGTCTGGCTGTTATTTGGCATGATGCTGGTTTTGATACAGTAACGTTTAGGTTTCAGTTACGTGTGTTTATGCGTGGTGCAGCTGGAGGTACAGGTTGCAATGACAGACCGGCATGAAAAGAGTTTTTTGAAACTGACGACCTTACTTCAGTTTGAATGATAATCGAATCTCACAGTGACCTCATGCTAATTCAGTCAGCCCTCTTAAGTCATCTGGTATTGGGTCTTGGAGGTTAACGTTTCATATGGCGAACCCCTTGTTATCAAATACAATGTTTTGTTATTTTTAAAGAATTACTGCATGGAGATGGATTGTGCGTGTGCCTTTATTGAAAGAATATGAGCTAAAACATAGTACAATACATAAATGTTACACTATATATACTATGCTATACAATGATCATTGGTGATACCTTATATACAATGCTTTACAATGACCATTGGTGATACCTTATATACTATGCTATACAATGATCATTGGTGATACTATACTGTACTATACAATGATCTATGGTGATACTGTATACACTATACTCTTTGCCCTATAAATATATGTGCTTCTCAAGTCTGACTTGCAGGTTGAACTTGCAACTCATGTCTAAAAAAATGCATAGGATATTTTGATGCATAGTTATGCTCTTCACTGTGTTGTGTTTGTCATTGTATTTGCTGCTGACATTGTAAAGCTGTCAGAAGAGATTTGTCAACCTTTTGGAGTACAGAAGAGAATAAAGATGTTACATTTCTTCCATGACAGGCATTTGACTTGGACATTCTGAGGAAAACCGGGATGAATTTCGACCATATTCCAGTCCGTTTGCCTAAGCCTCACAAGCTGTACCTGTCAAATCTTGAGAGTGTTGGTTCTCAGTCAACTTGCCAGGGCACACTGCCTCCCCCTACCCATGCTAATTGATTAGCAGCACATGTGGCCAACACTGACTTCACCCTGCTTTAGTATTTACCCATTGTTCTACCACAGAGTCTCTGGCACCACTCACTGGATGAGAGGAACCCTGACTGCTCGTTAAGACCAGTTCCCAACATTATATCACAGAATAGGTACTGAATGTGTGCTCTGTCCCACAAAACATACATTTATTTGAGGCTATCGCTGTACTGGCTAGGGGGGTTCTCTGACAGCTTCCATAAGGTAAGAGAGAAGATGTTTATGTTGGACCAGGAAACAAAGACGCTGGCGTCGGACTGCATCTGTCCCGTCCACTTCTCCGAGACCATTACTCACGGCCAAGCCCCACCTGCGACTGAGCACACTTCTCATTCCCGCCGTCCAAACACATTTCCGGCCTCTTTCATTATAAGCACTAACCATGCAACCGTGCTCACTGCGGATTTTAATATGAGGAGAGGATGTTCTGTTTGATATGCAGGGACTCATTTCCTTACAGCGCTTTGCCTCCCTCCCTCTAAAACTGTTTTGGATCTTATCTGTGGTATGTGTCAGAAAGCGTAAACCCCCACATGCATCACATACAAGATGCTGCCAGCCGTTTCTGGAACCATCTGAGCACGTAGCGCTTGTGTCATGTGAAACTGATAGCTTTCAAACCGCATGCTAATGTTGCGTGGGGGGAATATGGGGAACAGTGTTTTTAAACTCTGGGGCTTACTGTAAATGCAACGGCTGCATTGTCGCAAGGAATGTCGTGCAACCCTATCTCCATCTGCTGTGCATCTCCCCTCCCCTTAACCCACCCTGTTTGTGTCCCCCCCCTGCTAATAACAGTGATCGCTCACATCAGTGCCAAAGACTGACAGAGGTGCCCTGTAATCTCAAGCCACACCACTGAGACACACTAGGGGCATCAGACAAAGACAGAGACAGAAAGAGAGAGAGAAAGGGGGAGAGATGGAGAGATGGAGGGGGAGAGAGACAGAGAGAGAAAACCAGAGAAAGCGGGAAAGAGAACTCAATCTCCATTGTTCAGTCGTGACCATAATTCCTCTTCAAGAACGATTTCTGTAAACACAGGGTATGTGTTTCACGTTCCATTGTAACGCATTCTAAAGCAGACTATAGGTAAGCCATCAAAAATGCTAAACATTTATGATGCCGATAAATCAAACTGACTGTAAACTCTAAACCTAAAGAACAAACTCATCCAAACCTAAGGAGTGATGGTGGGCTGGAGAGAGAGAAACAGAGAGGGAAAGAAATATGATGCGGTAAAGATGGCATCTGCCCCACAAGGAGCGGTGCCAACAGACTCGTCAGATGCCACTCCACCAACAAACACTTTCCATTGTAACCACTTTTCCCGCCGCAAAAAGGGAGCTGTTAAACATTTCCGAAGAGCATAAAACATTCTCAGCTGCAAAATGGACCCATCTCCCAAAATAGTGTGAATCTTCTTTGCTTAATCTCGTATAATGGGGATCTGACCTTGCATATTTCATTGAAGTGTGTCAAATATGTCATGGTCAAGTATTCTTTCTCATAATGAAAACATTTAGTTGTCCAACTGACATTATATTTCAAATGTGACTGACAGCTGGGGGAGTGGTTATATACTATCCACTGGTCCAGTCTTCAGTGGTGGATGGGTGAATAGATGTGGGAAGGAAATTTATGACCAAAGAATTCATTTTCAGAAATAAAGTTGTTTACTTCCCCGATGGCTAACATTTAAATATGAGTCGCACTTGTGGATTGGTCATATAGTTGACAGTGGTAAGTGGCCAGAGGATCTGAGAGACATGAGAACGATTCACCAACTTTTCTGTCAAGTTGTAGTCTGCATCACTCATTCAGCCTTGTCATCATCATCCGTCAAAACAACATGACAGACAGGGGTTTAACAGTGAAGGTCTGTAACATGGAGACTAACTATCTCAGCATGCTTCTGTCTGGTGTCAACTGTTTCGTGTCCTTGGCTGTCAATCATGGTGTGGCTCTCAGGTCATACTGGTTTGATTTTGAGCTTCCTGCCAGCATCGCCTCAGAAGGAGGTTTCTTAGTCACACACACACACACACACACACACACACACACACACACACACACGCGCACATACACGCAGACACACCCAATGTAAGCTAGCACAGCGTGGAGGAATGTTGTTTGATTGAGTGTTAATACTGACCATTTGTTTTAATACTGCATGTCTGACGGGGTGGCTGCCTCACTTTCATTCTCACATAATGCAGTGAAAATATTTTCCCTTCTGTTAATGTTGGAATTACAACTGCAAGGCCTCAAAGAAGCCACGAAGGGCCAGTAAGACACAGGGGTCCGTCTGCTCTGGAGACACACACACACACACACACACACACACTCTCGCAACATTGCACCCCACACACACACTCTCTCGCTCTCTTTCTGTCTGTCTCTCTCCATTTCTCTTTCTTTAACGGACGTGCACACACACACAAACACACACACACACACACACACACATACACACACACACACACACACACACACACACACACACACACACACACACACATAAACACTCACACATAGATCTTACAGGGAGCCCCATGCAACTTAGAGGATTAGAGCAAGCAGTGTCCACGGCAACAAAGGCCTCGTTCAGACCTCACTGGGACCTCCCTGTTTTCATTTCAGAAGTCTCCATTAGAAAGATACACGGTTTACACAGATGTGGCTCACATGGCCTGTGAGGCACATCCACATTCACAATGAGAGATGTACACATATTCACAGTGCATGTTGAAATATATGCACAGACGCCAAGACACAGTATTAAAGTATATATTTTTGTAACAGTTCTTATGAATACCCTTTTTATGATGAGTTATAACATTAGGGATTCGAAATATACCATGCATAATAGACATGCACATAATGGATAGTCAACATAAACAAATTGCAAAATATAGCATTATACAGGCTTCTCATAGGTCTACAGTATAGTGCTTACAACCATTCAAGAGTCATTGTTAGACATTATGAAGTGTCTTATAACGCATTCTGATATAAACTTATGACATGTTATCAGGTTTATCTCTGAAAAACATGCCTTTGGTGAGAACAGTGTATGTGAAACCATCCAGATTTTTTGAACAGAGATGTGTGGGTTTGCGCATGTGTGTGCATGCCAGTTGGCATGTGGGTATATTGTGTGTGAGTGTGTGTGTGTGTGTGTGTGTGTGTGTTTCAGCATGTCTGTTCTCACACTGCTGTGCCATACTCCATTGGTTATGGCAATTTAACTGCTCCCTTGAGACCAAACCCCTTCACTACACTTTCCTCACTATGGGGTTAAACTTTCCACATTGTAAGAGTCTCCACAAGAGAATGAATGGAACCACTGAGCATTTCAAACCCCTCTGCAGAAATGATGATTAATATAAAATCATAAAGTCCATTACTCATTCTCAGGCAGTACTGTTATGGGAGGAATTATAATTGCCATAATTCATTTGATTAACTTGTCAAGATCCCCTTTGGACAAACATCGCTTAATTCTTTGCGCATGTGCCGATGCAGGTCTTGAATTAACCACAGACTGAGTCGACTGGAGACCCTGGAAGTGAAAAACATTTTTGTAATGGAAGCACCAAATGTGTGTAAATTGAAATCACATTCCTGGGTGGTAAAGGAAGACTAGAGAAGCATATGAAGTACGCTGATTCACATATCTTATATAACCGGGCCCACAGACCTGAGACCTGTGGCCTACTTTTGACCCCTTCTCAGTGACATCAGATAACATCAGCCACGAAGCACAGACACGGTGTCTAGCCGTCCGCCTGTGCCAAAGAAAGCTCGATTGCATGGGGAGACACTCTCAAGATTTCGCAGCAAGGACAGAAAGTCACAGTTATTGTCCTCCAAGAGCATCCGGTCCTGGAGAAGAGCTGTTGTGGGTGAGGATGACCTTTCACCTTGTGGAGCGTCTCGCTGGTCTATTTTCCCCTTTCCGACGGAGGTGCTGGTGGATGGAGATAATCTAGTCATGGTTGTGTGGTCTCTTTGTGGTCAGCGGTTCTGAAAGACCCTGAACAATTATCTTTTTCTTTTTGGTTTTCGATGGGAACGAACATCTTTTGATTGATTAAGCACAGTGCCTCGACATAGCTTTGCATCGGATAGTGCGACCGCAGGCTGACTGCAGGCCAAAAGGAATTCCACACTCAACATGGTGGTCAGAATGAGGGGGGGGAAAGCATGAGAGTAAATTTATTACAAGCTGAAAACACTATGGTCGAACATGCAGAAAATTGAAGACTGATGCCGATGTATTCATGGGTATAAAAAGTTCGATAGTGAAATAATTCAAAATGACAAAAGCTGGCTGGCTGACACATACATTGTGGTGTTCCAGTTCTGCCCAATGTCAGTGTGAAACATCGTTGCCAAATATTAAAGAGTAAGAGGGAGTGTTTGTTTGAGTCATACTCTCTGGTGTAACTATGGCAAAGAACTTTGGTCTATTTATCCTGAGGCACTCAACAGGAGGGAAGCTACACTGGAAAGCCTTCCATGGGTGAGGTTTGTAATACATTATAGATGCTCTGCCATAGGGGTGCCTTGATCAAAGCAAGTCTTGTTAACTGACACAGTGCACACACCACATTGTCTCACAGCATCTCATCCAGTAAGACCTGACAACTTGAAGGTCACTTGTTCTAAAACCTACTTCAGGTGGTTTCAGGTTCATACATTTTGCAGCATGCTGTCTTCATACAATCGCAACTTCACGATGGAGTGCTCTGTGTTTGTACCTGGATCTGCACGTGGTGTGTGCAAAACTAAAATAGGGGTTAACTCCTAGGGGTGAGCATCAATTTCTACTGTCAATAATCATGCCCCTGAGATTGTAAACATGTTACACAGCCAGTCATGGAGGGTTTTGGGTGTTGGACGCATTGCTTCGCAGGGATTGCAGGGGTGTCCCATTGACCACTGCTTGTGTGTGTACATAAGTGTGTGCTTTAACACGTATGTTGTGTGTGTCTGTGTGTTTGTGTATCTGTGTGTGTGTGTGTGTGTGTGTGTGTGTGTGTGTGTGTGTTATGTTATGTGCGTAGGCATCTATGCACACTTGTCTCACAACATCTGCATGTGTTGGGGAAATTCTGCATCCCCCAGTAAGTAGGCACAGCTGTGTGATGGTAATATTATCGAATTTCTGCAGTATCTGGACTACGATCAGTCTGGAATTGCTAATCTACTGCACAGAATGGCAAAGACAGAGAGATGGCAAAGACAGAGAGATGGCACAGACAGAGAGATGGCACAGAAAGGAGAATGATCTTGCGCCCTACCCAATCTGCCCTAATCATTGTTAGAGCCATGATGAAAATGCAACCTGGGGGTTGATATCAATAATATTTTGCCCCAGGTCTACAAAATTGGGAAGAATGTTATCTTTCCATTGAAAGAAATTGAGCTCACAGTGTCTGCTGATAATTTAAGTGATACCACATGTGAGCCTGTGTGTGTCTCTGTGTGTGCAAGAGGGAGAAAAGAAGCAGAGGAAGGGACAGAAGGATAGTGTGTGTGTGTATGTGTATTTATGTGGCTGTCTGTAAATGGACACTGTGTGTGTGTGTGTGTGTGTGTGTGTGTGTGTGTGTGTGTATTTATGTGGCTGTCTGTAAATGGATACTGTGTATGTGTGTGTGTGTGTGTGTGTGTGTGTGTCTGTGTGTCTGTGTCTGTCTGTGTGTGTGTGTGTGTGTGTGTGTGTGTGTGTGTGTGTGTATGAGGGCATGATGGCCACTCGCTGCATGGCATCCTCCTGTGTACTGTGATCTGACTGCCCCTCCTGGTCGCACACACACTGACGGAGAATCCAGGTGTGTTTGTGTTGGCCCATGCTTTACTGCAGATGCAAACACAAGCACGGTCCCACAGAGACCCAGTGGGGACCCTGAGAGGATTAAAGAATGTCCACTCCACAGAGAGAAAGAGAGAAAGAACGAAAGAAAGAAAGAGAGAGAAAAAGTTAGAGCTTTCAAGCATGTGCAAGTGTATCAGCTGACCCATTTAAATGGAGGTGTCAAAGAACAGCTGGGGAGGGAGAACTGGATGGAATCTATCAACAGCTTCTGGAACCTTCTCTGGGTTAGTAACGCCGGGTGGGAGGTCTGTTGTTTTTTTGTAATAGTTTGTGATGACATATTGCTAACTGTGTGAAAACACTTCTAGCCTGAGGAGACCGGGCTGCCTCCCTCCTTTTCCTTTGAGTAACTCCTCACGAGTCAGTTTCAAAGTATCACTTTTTTGCATAGTATTAGAGGCCTTGTTTACTGTATTCATTTAGTAAGTGAATAAAACTGCATCAGAATCAAGTACCTAATGAATTCCTCCCAACTGGGCTCAAATAGCCAAGATGATCTCACAGACCAATCCATTATGCTTACAAGTGGAAGCACTCCGGTAAGAAAATGGCAGTCGTGGATAATCAGATTTAATTAGGAAGCTTTTCAGCTTTGGATGATAGCATTACTCGAGGCCAAAACACACTTCTTCTCTGGCAATTCAAATGTTCTCAGTGCCCATCAAAACTAGAGCCAAGTGCAGATTGCTTCGTGTTGGGCTTGATGCAATAGGATTCGGGGGAAACTATTCCCTTGCTGCCTTTTGATTTGTCGGAGATTATATGTGCGTATGTGTGTGTGTGACTATGTGTGTGATGTTTGTATGTATGTATGTATGCTTGCATGTGTGCTATATCACTCAATTTTTCCTGCTTTGTTCTGCTTCATTAACAATGCTCGCTTTTTTAGAAAGTAAAATGCCCTAACCATGCGATGAGAAAGACAGAGCACCGAAACCTTTAATAATGTCATCTAAGCCATTTTGCTTGCTGGCGAACCATCATGTATTCAAATCACTCACTCCCCGTGTACCATTCTTGGCTGGCCCCTGCATATATTGCACAACCCTCTGCGCCTCTGTGTCTCCCCCTGGTCAGTGCGCTGTGGCCGGGCCGGTGAGGTAAGTTGGCAGCCTTACAGGCCGTGATGGTTCTGCTGCGTATGTGAGCCGTGTGCCTCCACCACACAGCAGGCTTCTGCGAAGGTGGATGACTGTGGCTCTCAAAGGCTGATGGTCAACGCAGATGAGACGGGTGCACTGCTGGGACCCTTAGCCCAGATGTGTAGGCCAGTCCTGAGCTGGGTTAGACAAGTCAGCTCCGCTCCCTGTCATGGTCGTCATCAATCTTCTTGACAGGGTCTTAAGGATGGAGTAACATCTCTCTCTTTCTCTCTCTCTCTTTCTCTCTCCCTCTCACTCTCTCTCTCCCTCTCTATTTCTCTCTCTCTCTGTCTCACGTTCTCTCTCAGTGCGTCATTGATTGATTTTCAATACAGCTTGGAGACAGCGATGGTCACTGGGCTGTTAAAGATTGACTCAGAGGACTAGGAAGTTCCTCTGTTGGGTCACTGGAGGGACATGAAGAGGGGGTTTTCGGGGGGTTGGGGTTTGGATGTAGTGGAGGAGGAGTAGGACCTGAAGGGAACCTCATCGTTTCTGACTTGAAGAGCCCTGACTGACCAACTGGGGTGAAGGTGTTCCTGAAAGACTCATTACGTGATTTATGGGTGTTTGGTCAATGTCAGCAAGCCTCCGGTGCACGACCCCCAGCCCTTGTGTCCTGTTTACCCTTGCTCGGTCAGTTAAAGTGCTTTAACACCTTCAATTGTTGAGTCACATTGCATATGCTGATGTAATTTCTATGGTTGATTGAGCATAGATATTGAGAATAATGTTGATACTTATTCCAGAATAACAAATGTCAGCACCAACCCTGATCCTATCAATCCAGCAGAACACTACATAGAGTTTGGCAAAAGAAGCAATGCTCGACATTAAGGTTGTCATAGGAACTGTGCTTCTTCAATCCAAATCCATGTGCAAAATATGAAAGGAATACACTGCTTCTGACATACACGATGCTGCTCTGAAAGAACTTATTGAGAAAAACATATTTACATTCAATCTTGACTTTCTCTTCCAAATCCACCAGCCGAGGCCAAACAGGGAGCCGTTTTAATGATTGAGGCGACCGGAGTGCAGACACAGATCCTCAACACCTGACAAAACCTTCAGTGCTTTCCCAGCCCAGAGAGACCGTTATGATCTTCCTCCAGGGGCAGGTTAGCATGTTGCCAGAGCCTCAGAGAACCTGTGTAATTGTTTGCAATAGGACACAGTGATGTACAGCCTGTCAGAGCGTGAAGTTTAACACACTCTTAATGGCCACCAAGATGTAAGGACCATGGCTGTGTTTGAGTCAGCAGCGAAAGGCAGGATTAATGGAGATATAGAATGAGGAATTCCTATACCCAGAGAGGCTTAGTAATACGTAGTAAATAAAAACTTTATAAAGGTTTAATAAGCATAAATGTGAAAATGTATGCTCCAGGGGCCGTATTCACAAAGCCTTTTATCTTACCACTAGGAGTGCTCCTAACTCGCGCTAAAACCTTTTACGTAGGAGTAATTTCTTAAAAGTGATTCACAACGGCTCTGAGACCTACTCATACTAAGGATAATACCAACTCCTAAGCTTAAGATAAAAACTCCGTTGCTATGGATGACGATGATTCTCATGCACGAGTTTAGAAGGGGTGAGGACGGTGATTGGTTGTTGACAGGCTCTCTCATTAAAAACTCATTTGTGACGTCCCTCTAACAATCCCGCTATATCAACTGAAAATAAGAGAATAACCTAGGCTTCAAATTAAGTCATATTAAATAGTTATGGACAGTGCAGTTAGCAGAATGCACACGCATGATGACAAGTTTGTGCATCCAACGGGAATGACAATTTGCACGATAAGATAAATAGAAAGCGATCAATATATAATATGGCAATTGCATGTAATCAAGGCAGTAATAATTAAAGCACCCAGGAAACTGTTAGGCTATTATATTTCCAGCCCTTGACCACTTAAAATATCAGCACATACGGCCCTTCAAGGCAAGCCCTCCAATCTTAATTGATCAAAGTGAAACGAACGTGAACCGTAGCCTAGGCGAAAGCCTACTGGTCCCAGGACCAATAGCCACTGTCACCCCAGCGGCATCCAGCTGGTAAGTTCTCAAAAACCTGCGACCGCTCTCCGTTGAAATGCACGAGTCATCGGTACATCCAGGCCACGGTGGACGAATTATTGTAATGTGTGTCCCGTCACTGGACATTCCTGCGATCGCCATGGAATTTACTTTGATATTGTGTAATAGGCGATTGTCCAAAAGCAACTGGATAAACTGTTGGATGATGTGGGGTCTACAGTGCGTTGATAGTTTGATGATTTAAACGGCTGACTGATGATTCCCAGTGTCGTCAGTTGCGTTTTCCGCGAAGCCAAATAGGCTATCTTTATGTTTCCAAACATTTCACTTCGGGACACATCGTTGTTTAAAGGCGTCATTGCATCCCGCGCTAATTCTACGACAATATTAATACCTTCACGGTTTAAGCAATGTCTTTTATCAATTCCAAGTCGGCTGCAGCCATCTTACGATTTTTTGTGAATAGGTCTTAGTGATTTAGGAGTCCTCATGAGGAGTTTTAAGCTGTCCTAGACTTAGGTGCTACTTTTAGGGATAAAATATTTTGTGAATTGCTCTTAGTAAAAAAAAATAGGAGTCCTACATTTAAGACTGACACGGCCATTATTTTTAGGAGTCTCCTAAATTCGCCACTTATGACCTACTTTTAGCCCTAAGATTCTTTGTGAATACGGCCCCTGATGTGTACGTTACATGTACGCTGTGTGTTCTCTACACACTGGGTCAGTCCTTGCTTGCAGTTTTCTGTGCTTACCTGAATCACTGCAACAGTTCATCCCAGTAACTTTGAACTCAATGAGCAAAAACATGGTATGGGATAACACCCTGCCCTTGATTCAAAGAAAGTGTCGGAAAACAATAACTCAAAACTCCATTTTCTCTTCAGACTTGCAACTGGGTCTATATCAAGGTAGGCATGTATATAATTATGTGGAATAATAAAGTGGAATATAGAGGAATGTTCCCCCAGTTCTGGGGATAAGGCACAGCCCCTTGGTTCAGCCACAATGTCCCTCCTTCTTCTCAGCGTTAATCCTTGCCACATCATAGGTAACCTTGTGCAACCTGATCTCCAAGAGCTGTTTCTGTGCACCCTCAGAGAACACCAGAACCCTCGCTCCAGTCAGAGCATGTTTCCCTCCTGGTCTATCTGGTGGCATTTCAAATTAAAAACGGCGGAGCTGCCGGCCGCCACAAAAAAAAAGAAGAAGAAGAAGCGGGACCACCAGGACATGCAGGAATGCTGAGGCCTTTTCTCATTCTCTGGGTCTTGAACCACACCCTTTGATGTGGTGCAGAAATAGTAAGGGTAATCAGAGACCTGAAGTAAGTCGATTATGCATATTGAATGTCTGCCTCCGTCCCTGATGGTTTTTACATGACTGAAATGCTGGCGTAGTGGAGACAAGGCCAAGAACAAAAAAACACAGCACGGGATTTGATTTAGGCACAAGCAAATGCATTATAACGTTTAGTAATTTTACTTTGCTCACAGGGCAATTGCTGTTAATCATTTTAAAGGTTGCCGAGATTTTTCTGTGAGACGTTTAGGGAGCACGGAGCATGATGAAGAACGAACTGTAAAGGAAACATGAAAAGAGCAATAAATAAATAAATAATGTTCTTAATATATGAAACACATTTAACCCTACACACATGTGTCCCTGATTAAAGTACTGATCAGTCGACTTTATATTCAAAGTGATATATGAATGTTTTTAAAGACTCTGCACTGTTCAAGGACCCTCTAAACGGAATGGCTGTCATTACAATATTCTAAGTCTACAGTTTCAAACAAATTTGAACCTCTGCGGACCCTGGTTCGAATAATATGAATTATTTTTGTGAGTTAGCAGTTCCTCTAAGCATGTCTCATATAGCTCAGCATGACTTCTCCTCGAAAGAATTTCAGTTTTGATATAGAAGCAGAATTTGTATTTATTAATATAAACACTCTTCAAAGGATGCCAATTGTTGGATTGGACATATTTTTTCTATTTCACATTCTGCTACTCGAGCACTGGCTCAATTGCTTCTTTCATCATGTAATGATTTTTTTTCCTGCACCCAGGTGCTGTGAAACATATTTGCTGCAGCTGTGGTCATTTCTGTTCCCTCTCCCATGACCTCTGCCCTCTTTGTGCAGCCTGGCATGGCCCACGTGACTCGACGCTCGTTCGAATGGGGAGCGAGAGCCTGGACAGAGTGGTGCCCTCTGTGTCTGCTGATCCAAAACACATTCCAGCCTTGCTAATATCAACGTCAGATGAATATGTGTGCATGCAAGCGCATACACAAACACACACACACACACACACACACACACACACACACACACACACACACACACACACACACAGGCACACGCATGCACATGAGACACACACACACACACACACATATACGCAAACACACCCCATGTAAGCTAGCACAGTGTGGAGGAAAGTTGTTTGATTGAGTGTTAATACTGACCATTTGTTTTAATACTGTATGTCATACATATATGCACACTTACACACGTACATGCACATACACCCATACATGTACATAAAGGTACAGATATGACTACACACAGGTGCACACACTCAATCTCACTCTCACTCTCACACACACAACACACAACACACAACACACAGCCCACTGTCCTCACCAGGGACTGACGCATATGATACACATACCAGCTGCCAGATGAGATCATAACAAATCGAACAGGATACATGTGTGATAATCATTGTTTCACGCCGAGATTTGTGAGATGTTTTGTAAACACAGTGCTGTCAGACATCGGAAGGGCAGAGAGGGCTGTATGCATAAGTCTGCATTACATCCTGAGTCATTGTTGTTGACATTGTCTCATTTCTTTTTTTGTCTCTCTCACTCACTCACTCACTCACACTGTCTATCTCTTCGCCCTCTCGCCTCACTGTCTCACCCACTCTGTTGTTCTGCCTTTGTTTACTCTACCAGGAACGACAGGAAGTTTCAGCACCTTTGAATTCAGCTCCTCTGTTTGCTTTTCCAGTTCTGACTCCCTCTTCATCTACCTTCACTCACAAAAGTTTATAAAAGTTGTCCACTTCATTTTTACGATGTCATGGAGACTGCAGAGACACCTATGTATTGAGCCAAAGTGTCTGTCATCACAGTGTGTTTTTGAGATCACTAGCCCAGTCATACGCATGCAGACTGCGGCACAAAGGTCATTTTGTCAATAGTATGTCTCTTTCCAACTTTTCCCTAAAAGGCATATAGTCCACCTGATATGTGCATGACTGCTGGTGTGATGAAAACTAAGGCTGTGATTTAAATGCCATGGAGTCGTAGGCATAAACAAGCAGTATTATTCCCGAGGCACATCTTCCTCAAAGAGTGTTGCGCACATTGTCAGCGTGATCAGAAAGACCCTTTCATTTTCAGCCTCTTCTGGCTAAGTCGCAGTTCTCATATTTCTAAGTGTACTGAAGTGGTGAAAGCTGGGGATTGTGGTACGTGTGGAAAGCATACGGGGTCGCGACCTCTGTGCGATTGTGACTCTGTTAACACTCAGGCCTCATTTAATGTCACACGACTGTTTACATTCAGATAAAAGGTCAGGTCCAGTCTGCCCTGTTGGCACCTCTGCCACTGATAAATGCTGATCCTCCTGTTGGGTTGGGCTGCGGCTCCGACAGAGTCTGTTTACACAAAGAGATACCACTGGTCAATTGACACTGGGCGCCATCACTGACCAATGTCAAAGTCTTTCACACATGCGTTAAGAAACTCCTTCTCTGTGTGTTTACACGGCCTGTATGCGTTTGTGATAGATAGCCTTTGATCCATTCCAGTCCCAAGCACCCGCTAGGAAAAGTGTCAGGAGCCCAAATCTCAAGGGAGCAACCAGGAAATTAATATTTGCTATAAGATCACTATCACCATTTGAAGTAAAGGCATATGTGTTGGGGACCATACAGGCGTGCAAATGCCTGCACTGAATGAGGCATTGTTACTTCCAAAGCTTCTGCTTCCTCCTCTGAGCTGATATAACCGAGAAGCCCAAAATTACATTATACTGCTTTAAATCAAATTTAACTGACGTTTTTTTTTCAGTTGTTGTTTTTGTGGATGTTGACCCTGCATGTTAAGTGAGGCATTCCAGTAGCAGTTGCCAGAGCCAATAGGAAGCCCCGACAATTAGAGCCACCTTGCTTCTGAGTCGGCCGAGGCCCTCGCCTGTGCCATATACTGAAACATGACAACGCTCGTCTCTCTCGCCCAATTTCACTGAAATGATCCCTCCGTACCTCCGCGTGTTGTTTCAGGCCTTGTGGAGTGTCGGCAGGGGGGCTTTTGGTCTGAAGACTGAGTTACTGTTTGGAGCCGTCCGTGCCGAGGCTCTCTGGAAGTGATTAGAGACTCTCTTCCTGGAGCGCTGTGTCGCACCCCAAATCCACCCCCCACCCACCCAATCCCAGCTTCCCTCACTCCTCGTTACTCCACTCCACTCCACCCCAGCCCCACCTTATCCACCACTCTCTTTCTCCCTCTTTCTCTCATCCTCTCTCTCTCTCTCTCTCTCTCTGAATGATTGAACAGTAGTTCTGCCAGGCCCAGACTGGACTCCAGCCACTGGGGATAATGTGAGACGGGTTTATGACAGATGAAGAGAGAAGGTATAGCAAGAGATAAAAAGAGGACAGGATAGAGACAGAAAGGAGTGAGTGTGAGAGAGGGAGAGAGGGAGAGAGAGAATGTGGAAAGTCCATGAAACCAAAAGGGGCTGTAGAGAGTGGCTGGCTGCAGTGCTTTGGGAGGGATAGGGATGTGAGTCACAGGGGGAGGCTTGAGCAAACGGAATTATGGAAAGAATTGTGGAAGGAATAAAAGGATCATCTTGAATTGAGTGACATGGTTTTTTTGAGAGAAGTGTGAGAGCAAGAGGAAAGGAAGGAATCTGAATGAAAAAGAGAGAGAGAGAGAAAGAGGGTGTGTGAGAGAGAGCATATTTTGAGACAGAGCGTAAGGAAGAGTGAGGAAGAGAACATATTTGTAAGAGGAGTAAGAGAAAGAGAGAGCCTGGGCGAGAGACCGAGGTGAATAAAGACGTGGGTGAGGACTGGCCGGTCGAGCAGCGTGTGACATGACGCCGGGTCGTGTGCTGCTAATCAAACACCTCAGGCCCCCTCGGTCTCAGGAGTGAGGCAGCGAGGCAGGCGGGAGACCGCCTCATTCCATAAATAAACACTTAATGGCTCCTAATGCCAACACTAACACTTCCTCTGCCAGAGCCGGACCCTGAGGAGCCACACCACTCTCCGTCTCGCTTTTCTTTTTTCCTGTCTTTTAGGATCATCTAATGCTGACATGACCCTGGACACAGAACAGAGTGTTGTTTGAGAGAGGAGGAAAACAGTGAAATTAAAGGAGAGATGATGACATAGTGCAGAGTTTTGTTTGCAAAAGAAAGAAATAGAAAGAGAGAGAGAGAGTGAAGGGAATTACAGGGGGGGAATAGTGCTTGGATCTATTCCTGCCCACTTCTGAGTGTTTCTTTTATTGTGTATTCTGCGCTATGCAGCTGGGTTAATTGGAGAAGATGACAGTCATGAGAGAGGTACCGTGGGGGTGGATGTGGCCGAGCAGCGCCCGCCTCTGGCCACTCAGGGAGGTTGGCATGTCTGAGGCAGGGGAGGCAGCTGACACTTTCAAAATAAACCCCACCGCTGTTCCCTTACAATGGCGCTTCAGACAGGGCTCAGAGGGCTTCTGTCAGCCACAGCGTGCAGCCAGCCAGCTCACACAGGCACAGAGACAGAGATGGCACATGTGACAAAGAGCAGTGATGCGTGGAGACAGACAGAGAGAGAAAGACAGAGAGAGAGGAGGAGGAATGTCGAGTGTAAAGGAACTTAGACAGCACAGAAAGGTCCAAGTAATAAAGGTAGCACCACTGAAAAAAGTCTTTTGACAAGAAGGTGTGACTAAAGAAATAAAAAGAAAGAAAGAGAAAAAGAAAGTGTGTGTGTTTATCTTCTGTGCCTTATCGTGTTACCCAAGTCAAGCTATAGGCACTGCCAGCAAGGCCAGAGATGCTTCCAGAATAGCACTTAAAACACAACAGCTCACAGTGACAATGGGACAGGGGCCAGAGTCATAACAGTGCTTGACTGATGCGGCGCTGGAATCCAATAACGCCATCGCCTTCACCTGATCCAAGGAAGAGTGTGTGCGAATACTGTTTTATAACACCCCTGCAGTTCCACTGACTGACAGCATTAATGGGCTGCTTTGGCTGGGGTGCATTAAACCATAACATCATATAACTCCTGTTGAAACACAATGAACAAAAGCAATCGGAGGGGTCAGCACAAGCATTTCATGAGCTGTCATTTTGCCACTGACCAAAAATAATACTCTGCAAAGACTCCAAGTGAAGGCTTGGGGCTGACAAAATGGTATGCATATCAAGGGACTGATTCCCTTGTCTTGAAAGACATACAGAATGGCTTCCACCACCAAAACAATGGCTTTCCCAATCAAATAGAACATAACAAGATTAAATAAAATCCGACTTCTGCAGAAATAATCTTAAATACAATTGGCCCTTGAGCCTTTTTATTCATACAATCCCACCACATCCTCCAAGGTGGACAAACACACACACACACACACACACACACACACACACACACACACACACACACACACACACACACACACACACACACACACACACACAGTCAGTGGCACCTCATTGAGTCCTAGTCATGTTCATGCTCCACTCCCGCCCTGTAACGCATTCCCCTCCTGTGATCAACAACTGGGGCCCATGCCTCATTGAGTCCCAGCCGAAGCCATGAAAAGACTTCACCAGTAGATGATGGACTGATGAACTGAGGGTGAGAAAAGGGAGAGGGGTCGGGTAGTAAATTACACACTGTGTGAATCACTGGTGCTCAATATGTCAGAAAATGTCCTACTGTTCATTCAGCTGCCAAGCTCGCACAACATCTGGATGACATAGACGATGCTCAAGAGATGGAGAGCTTTCAAACAAATCAGTAGTTCTGTAGCACAGTACATTCTTAGCGATGGAACATTAGCCGTGTTTTAATGCTCTGAGAGGGCATGTGTTGATATATGTTCTGTTATATACCCTAACAGACAGATTCGGTTTGATTTATCATTCAAATCCATGTATTTTCAACCAGAAATTACAACAGGTTGTCCACTTCGTTTGCGTGACACCACCATGGAGACCTGAGCACACTCTCTTCTGTTCTCCTTTCTCTTCTCTTCTCCTCTCCTTTCTCCTCTCTCTCTCACTCTCTGCCATCACTCTATTTTGCCCTATCTTGTCTCTACCTCCGCTGACGTCTTTTCCTCCCATGCGTCGTGCTGTTTCCCACTGTCTCCCTGGTGTGTCATGCTTTCCCCCTGTTTTATGGGTCTTGTGAGCTCTCAGTGGTTCTGGCTGCTGGCAGAGTGGAATGGCCTGGCCGGGCCCTGCTGCTCTCTCTGATCCGTGGCCGAGGAGGCCGCCTCCGACACAGGGTGGCAGTCACGCTGCCTGAGGTCTGTCAACAACACTGCCGCACAAGGTCTCCTTTCAGGACCCCCGAGCCTTGACTAATGCGCTGGTGTCGCACCTCACAGCCTTCGGCTCTGGGGAATTTTATAAATAGTTCAAATGCCCAGACTGAGAATGTCAGAAAAAGGGAAGAGTGAAGGCTATGATAAACGCAGACGCTTCTTCACTGGACGGAATGTTCCTAGTACATGGATTGAGTATAGAAACATGGAACAAAGGCAGCATAAAAAATACTGCAGGCAGATGAAATATAATGCAGTATGTATGGATCTGAACAACACAGTTCATGATATCTATGCATGAATCTGAATGGGCCTGTAGGCAGTGGTGTAGTGGTCACTGGAGAAGTGGGTATACTCTTATTTTATGTAAGCAGCCCATACAGCACAGGATAAACACCCTGGTTTGAGAAGTGGGTATACGCAATGCTGACTGGAAAACAAGTGGGTATACTCCGTATACCTGCGTATACCCTGGACTACACCACTGCCTGTAGGTATACATTAGTTAATGTTATTCCAAAACAGTAGAGCTAAACCCATTCAAAGAACTTGTGTATACTTTGTGCAGTTTGTTATTGTAGTGCGTAAAGGGGCTTGTGCACTCCCGGAGTTCAATTCTGTGCTTAATGTTCCATTTAGAGTGATCATTATTTCCATTGCAAATTTGGACTCAATGTGTTCTGTGTAATGTCCTAGTGTAGTTTCCTTGTGCGTTAGCGTCTGTGTCACCCTTACCTTGTAACCTGTGTCTGCCTATAAGATCCTGGAGCCTTTCCCCTGTCCTGCATCAGTCTGAAGCTTGTGCTCTTGTGTGTCAATAAATGGTATAGAGTCAAACATCGATGGAGGGAGCGACCACGCCAGGGCCTTGGGGACCATCTGCAGCTCCAACTGGTAGCCAGCCAGCCAGGGCCCACTCAGTGGCTGGGTTGCAGAGGAGACAGGGGTGTAGGTGGGGCTTTCTTTGGAAGGCAAAGCACTCCAGGTGTAAGTGGACCTGCAACCCGGCAAGCAGGCAAGCTGGCCGGACTTGAAAGAGGTGCAGTGGTTCGGCCAGAAGGTGTTCGCTGCGATACCCGGGACAAGCAAGCCTCCCGAGCTGGAGTGACTGTGGATGCCCTAGGCACCTTTCCCTGCACTGACCAAGGGCACCGCTACGTTGGTGAAATGTTTCAAACGCACTCTGGTAACCAGCCGCCGGCAGCCTGATTGGGACCTGTATTTGTCCCTGGTCCTATGGGCGTACCGAACGACAGTCCAGGAGTTTAGAAAGTGCACCCCGGCAGCCCTCATGTTCATGCTCAGTGTGTCATGTGTAATGGCAGGTGTAGTTTCCTTGTGTGTTAGCATCTGTGTTATCCTTGCTTTGTAACATGTGTCTGCGTATAAGATCCCTGAGCCCCTTCTCTTGTTCTCTATCAGTCTGAAGCTTGTGGTCCTGTGTATCAATAAACAGCATAGATAGAAGCCTGACTCATGTGTCTTTTCTACACTATTAAGTCGACGTTTCCTGGGCTAACATATATGATAAAAAATCCAACCAATTGTTCATGAGTTGAAAGTTAAAATTAAATAACATCATTGGAATTTCGATTAGCAAGTTTTCATTTTGCGAAATATCAAATCTCTGCTAAAAGTGTTGATATGGATGTCTTCACTAGGTAAGCAATGAACCACACACAGGTGAAGCACTGAGCAAAAAACAAAACTCAGACATGTGATTGAAATGTCTATTGGTGAGATTTGCGACCCCGGTGGTCATGGAAACAGAGCAAACAGCAGGGGCTGCAGAATGTTCCCCGGAGCGGCACTGACTCCCCGTGAACCAAATCCTCAGGGCGAGTTCTCCAGTGGTCCAGCAGAATCCGGCTATATCTACCGTGACCTCTGAGAAGAAGACCGACTCCCGCGGGGCTACTGGGAACTCGGTCCTAACGAGCACCAGGAGACTCGTAACGTCATGGATACCAGACCAAGGAAACTGGGGAAATCGAAGGGAAACATCTGAGGACACACGTATTCCAAACGTTGAACAGAAGGGATAAATGCGCAGGTTCACGGGACGTTTAAAGGCTCCTCGAGGATTGGACTTCAAATAACCAAACTGTGGGTGTGCCGTGCAAATGGAGTGGAGCAAACACCCGCACAAAAACAAACAATAACAAAACATCAGTCCCCGGGTCACAATGAATCTGTATGTCTGCTGAGAAACCATCTGACAATTACATGGCTAACTAGGAGACTCAGCCTGTTCAGGTAGCCATACAGAAATGTATTATTAATATTATGTATTATTATTATACTTGTTCACTGCACAATTTATTTAACAACAATTCCATGAGAGCACAAATTTAAAGTGAACAGAAATGTGAACTCAATTTACCTTTGTGTTTAACGAGCCTATTGTGCATGGTAGAATGATCCGATAATGTATTTACTAAGGATCGCCACAAGATGGCAGCCACACTCTTTTTCCCTTTGGGTTGGTACGTTTTTTCCTTGCATTGTGGCAGAGGCTGTGAAGCTAAAAAATAAAAGATATGACATATTTGTGCTCCACTATGACATTTTACCCAAACTATTTATGGAATTGTTTACCTTCCTATCTATGTATCTATGTATATCTATCTGCCTATCTAATTTCAAAAGGAAACTGAACTTGCCATTACCAACTCATATCTGTTGTGAAGTGTAGACTTAAGCAGCTTAATTAGCATATAGTATGAAGGCAAAAAGGATGAAAAAGAGTTCAGTATGTATGATCACCTTAATGTGAATTCCACCCATCTGTGTGGAGTGTCCCTAAGTGAGTGAGTGAGCAAGCAATTGAGGTTGTGAATAAGTGTTTGAGTGAGTAAGTGACTAAATGAGTGGGATGCATTCTTGCATTTTAATCTGAAGAGATGCTCTTGAATGCATTACCAGAGTTAGCACAAAACAAGCCTGGTCTCTGTGTGTGTGAGTGTACACATGTAACGTTGACATTTCTGTGCTTTTGTGTATAGACTGATATACTGGCCGTTTAACATGCTGTATTAAGATTCCAATGCAGCTCCCACCCAATCCCAACATCCCCTGAAAGTGTTTTATAAGCACCTAGGCTACCTCTCCCTTTCCACCCTTGTTCTCTCTCACACACACACCAACGCACACACACACACACACCACACACCCATTTCCTCATGTTTCTTTAATGCATGTAGTGCAGAAGCTCTGCTCTTCAGCTCCTCTCCCCTGAAGTCCCTCAGTTCTGACATTCATGGTACTGATCCACTCTGGCCCCAGACACATTTAACCTTGTGTGTGTGTGTGTGTGCAAGTATGTGTATGTGTGTGTGTGTGTGTGTGTGTGTGTGTGTGTGTGCATGTGTGTGTGTGTGTTCACGCGCATGTGTGTACATGTGGGTGTGTGTACTGTACTGTACTCTATGTGTGTCTGCTCAAACTAGCATTCTCAACAATCAGAGACTGGGTTTGTCTGAATGGGGGTACATTTCTTGTGAATGAAAGGTCCAAAGATTTGCCTACCAGATGCCTGGGAGCGCCACCACCAGGCATGTGAAGCGGCCAGTGATTTTCCACTCGTGTTTCAGGTACGCCACAGAGAACAGAGGGAATATGCCTGACCAGCCAAAACAAATGAATGGAAAGGCAGAGGAAACAATCGCTCTCTCTCCCTCCCTTCCCTCTCTCTTATAAAAAGAAAAGAGAAGACAAAAAAAACAAAAGCACAGGAACCAACCCAAACCAGCCTAGATTTATAGAAGAAATGTTTATTTGCACAACAGAGTACATGCCAGAAACGATCATTTACAGCAGCAGTTTTTACCTCCATTTCTCTCCATCTCCTCCTCTCTTTAAATCGGATTCTATCAATCTCTCCTTCTCCTATTCCCATAGAGACAGAGATCATGCCAGTTTTAAGTGTCTCCGTGAACACAGTATCTTGTTTTTTATTTTTTATAATTTTTTTTAAACCATAAGCTGTTGTGTTTATCATTGCATTGTAACATTATAACAGTTGTCATTCAATGGGATGAAGTATTCTTTCCATTTGTCTCGTCTGACCAAAGGTGACGCACAACATAGTGGGCGAGTGTACCTCTAGACACCAGTGCAGAGAGTAGCTGAGCCTGCACCATTGTCATACTCTAAGAATACAAATATATACACCTGGGACAGGGCCTGGAGAAGCACTGACCGTCTGGACACGACGGAGAAATGAAACACTCACGATAGAAACAGGTAGCAACGTTACAGGGAAAGCTGGTGCACCGACAAAAGGCGTTCACATGCAGTTTGCACACAGTGGTTTACATTATGGACCAGGACTTGTTTTTCTTCTTCTTCTTTTTTCTTAGACACATTTTTTTTTCATTCGTTCTTTTTTTTTGTCTCGTTAACAGTCAGTTTCCAAAGTTCTACTTCAGGGCAGGTTGTGTCAGAGTGTTTTATTGAAATGAGTCCTGCTGGGTGTGTTTGCATATGTGTCTGTGTATGAGGGTCTGTGTAGGCCTGTGCATGTTTGTCTCTGTTCGCTGTTATCTCCAGCTGTCTATTGTAATGAACTTCATAACAGACAAAAAAGACTTCAGTAGGGGAATGCATGAACTGTCCCAAATTGCAAACACATTTATCGGAGGAGATAAACAATACCTCTTCTTCACCAGTTTAATCACCACAAATATCACGCACCCTCTCTCCGACCCCTCCCTCACCCTTAGCAGAACCATGGCAGATGTGTTGTTTTTTGTCTGTGGTCCTGCTGCACAAGAGCGAGCTTGATGACACAGGCTCTTACGTAAGCTCCTCTGGGGCAGAGTGGTGCACTCAGGACCTCACCTCCATCTCAGCTGTGCCCCACAAACATAACGCAGAGAGAATCAAATAAAAAAAGAGAGGGATGGGTTGTTTTTTTATCTGCTGGTGAACGTTCACTCTAACAGAATACTGTTGTTCACCATAGCAGGAGTACAAGTACAAAAAGGACACTGTATTTTCACTCCATATTGATGAAAGGTAAAGCAAAACCACATTCTATGAATTAGATGTATGGATTAGATACAGTTTGGAGTATTTGGGTGTGCCTTGGAAATAATTAGCAACTTAGCCATTACATTAAGAGGGGTTGGAGGTACCAAGTATCCAGATTTCCTTGTGAATGTTCACCATTTACCATCTAAAATGAAGTTCTTGTAAACATGCTATAAGACAGTATTTGTTTACAATATCTGTGATAACTACACTCACACCAAAACTATGTTGATACTGATGTTAGTATATTTATGGACACACCATATGAACACAGGGTTTTGTTATGGATAGCATGTCATTAGAGATGTTATGGAAATCAAAGAAATAACTTACACCAAGGGAAGGTTTAAATATTTAAATACAGGGAGCTTTCGTGTAAAAATATGTCTCGCAATTCTTAATTATCAGTTTGAGAGAAATAAAAATAACAATAAAAAATAAAATAAACTCTCGCCTATGCTGGAGAACATATCTAGGATAAAAAAAAAAAATCTGACACAAGTAAGACAAACAATGAACAAAATTAAATATTTCTTTCCAGGAAGTAATGCCTGTCTGTGTCTCGTAAGGAGCTTATTTCAACAGGCGAGCCCAGGTTCTTTTCCTTTTTTGATCAGGAGAGGGGTTCTTTTCAGGGATGGGAAAAAAGCGCGCTGAGCCGGTGTTTGTGTGGACAGCGGGCACGAAAAGGGCTGGCAAACAACTCCGTGGCACGGATGAACTTCTGAACCGCTGCACTCTTATCGTAGACCTCCCGGAAAAGAGGGAAAACATGACAAGGGCTCATCCACTGCAGCGCCACAGCAAACTAACCGTCCAGGCCGCAGTCTGGAGCTCCTAATAGGTGGCATTTTGCTTGCAGTAAAATCAGTCTGGGACTGTATCACCAGGTCTCCCATCCTGCATATTTATGTGTGACGTTACAGACAGTATTAGAGAGATGAATCGCTGCTCCATGTAAGGTAAGGGCTGAGTTATCTCTTCTACAGTCCAACATGGGTTAAACACATTAAATAGTGGTTGCGTTTACATCAACTGTAATTGTACCTGGGCATGTCACAGATGGAATAATAACTACAGACTAAATGGCAAACAATTTTCACATACATTTCCTTTTTTTTTTACGTTTTTTTTTTCATAGTTATGGTATTTACAGGAAGTCCAAGTCCACATTTTCGGTCCAAAAAGTCTTTCCCTGGTGCTCAGTGTAAACTGGGCAAAACTTGAGTAGCATGCTCAAGTAAATGTCCGTTCAGGATACAACCACGAATACATCCCATCCCATGCAAACGCATTCATTCACACACACATGCTAGTGAACGTACACGCATACAGACCCACTCAAAGTCTCTCTCTCTCTCTCTCTCTCTCTCTCACACACACACACACACACAAACACCTATACACTTTACCCCATACACACCAACGAGAAGAATATTGCAGGTTCGCTTCCAGTTTAAGCTTCTTTCTTTTCTTTTTTATTTCTTTTTTTCTTCTCAGTCAGACACAAAAGGGAAAGGAAGATGTCTTCATCACTATCAACATCATCAATAATATTCTCATGTTTTGATTGTTTGTTTGTTTGTATTTTCAGTCAGGCAGTAGCTCAGACGCTCCGAGGCGCCCGCTGCTGCTCGTGGGTCCTGCGGTTGCGGCCCTTCTTGTTGTCCTGCAGCATTTTCCACTTGCTGGCGTGCTGCTGGCTGGCCTGCACCATTTGCGCCTTCTGACGCCGCTGCTTACGCTCCCGCTTCCACACCTGCTCGCAGAAGTCATCCACGCTGTTCAGGTTGGGGTGGTTGATCAGAGACAGGAAGTCCCGGTACCACACCTTTTGGTTAGGCGAGCTTCCCAGGGGGTTGGTGCCGCTGTTGCCGCCGGGGTTGTCGCCGTGCGGGACGAGCGCGGGGTCGTTGTCGCGGTGCAGCAGCTCGTCAAGGTGGTCGGCGGCGATGACCTGCAGCGTGAGGCGCAATAGCGTCTGCATGAAGCCGTGCTCGACGGCGTGGCAGTAGAAGATTCCGGAGTCACGTGGCTGCAGGCTGCGGATCAGGAGGCCCTGCTCAGTGGCCAGAACGCGGTCGTCCCATTTTATCTGGGGGAGAGAAAGAATTATGGTTAGGAGTCCTGGCAGCAAACTCTATAATTTAGTGTTAATAGAGCTTCCAAATGATCAAGATAATTGATCAACACCAGTGGAATGAGGACAGGCTATTTTCAAATTACCAAAAATTGACTTTGATAGCATCTTTTTCTCCCCCTCATCCACACACACACACACACACACACACACACACACACACACACACACACACACACACACACACACACACACACACACACACAGAGCCACACGTGGAATGTACCTCCTGCTTGCGGTCCTCCCCTTGTCTCTGGTACTGCCAGTAGGTGAGGGCTCGTTGGGACTTGGGGCTGCACTCCAGGAAGGTGCTGCTGTTCTCCACACCATACACTGTCTTATCCACCAGCACACTGCGGCCCTTCAGTTCATCTGCACACAAACACGCACAGAAAGACACACACACATAAGGTCAGCATGTTACCATTGGCATTCCCAACAACAAATAGTATCGGAACAAACAACTCTCTCTTGGAACAAAATACGGGACAAATAGATTTTATTAAATGAGTCTTACAGACTGCTGATAGTTTTCCAGTGCGTGTCTCTGGTTTTCTGTGATTCTAATTTTATGCTGAGTCTTGTCCTTTGCTGCTGCCATTTAATCTCTTCAGCGACCTTATCTTGTTATTTGGCTTTCATTATATGGTGACCTTTTTGGTGTACAGGCAATTTCATGCATAAGATAGGAATACCAATACTAATCAGTGTCTAAGAGCCTCCATGTTGTCATCTTCCTTGAAACATTGCATTGCATTCTCATCCCAAACCCTTTTTTGACATAGTGCGCACATATTGTTGTTTTTCGCCCTCAACATCAGACAGAACACAAACTTGTGTAATGTTTAAACAAATCTCACACATAGAACAAAAGCTAACAGACATGTATTCTCTTTCACTTTCAGCTCAGCTGTTTCCCAGCTGTATGTGTCGGTCAACACACACACACAATCCGCAAACAGAAAACCACACATTCCATGGAAATCTGACCAAACACACAACCCAAAACAGACACTGAGCATACAGCTAGCTTTCCCAGTCTTCCAGCATCCAGTATTATTCAAGAATCAAGAGCAGGCCTAAGAATGTGTTTCTCCGCCATTTCGACCATAATCATCACCACGGGCATGTGTTTGAGTGCGTATGTGTATGCATGTGAACATGTTTTAGATTATCTCTGCTCACTTCTATCACACCCTCTCCCAATGGCCACAAGCACATTAGCAGATGCACAGAGAGGGAGAAGGAGCCTATGGAGGCACAAAGCGCAGTGTGTTCACCTCCGTCTCTCGACCACTCGTCACACACCCTCACTCAAGATGAGGTTTCAGTGGCGGTGGTGATGGTGGTCGGTTGGAGTGAGAGCCCTTGAGGATAAGGCTCCAAGGACCACACACTCACACACCCACACCCACACCCACACCCACACCCACACCCACACCCACATCCACACGCACACACACACAGGCACACACACACACACACACCCACACGCACACACACTCACACACCCACATCCACACACACACACACGCACACACACACACACACACACACACACACATACACACCCACATCCACACACACACACACAGGGTGTGTTCTGCCCTCTCAAGGTTTCCCTTCACTCAGCACTCATCCAACAGAGCTGTTCTTCTCTCTCTCTTTTCTCCCCTTCCTGTGCCTGTTGTTCTGTCTCTCTTGACTCTGTTTCCATCTCTGACCCCATTGGTGTTTGGGCTGAGCGGAGGGAGTCCGCCTTTGTGCTGTCAAGGTAACGAGGTGTCCCTGAAATACGCACTTTTGAAAAGGAAATCAATGTGTGGTCCCTTCTGTGTGTGTGTGTTCCTCTAAGACCTTGTGGGTGAACATGCCTGTGTGTGTGTGTGTGTGTGTGTGTGTGAGAGAGAGTGTCTGAGTGTCTAATACATGTAAAAAGTCTGTGTGTCTGTGTGTGTGTGTGTGTGTGTGTGTGTGTGCCTCTAAGACCTTGTGGGTGAACATGCCTGTGTGTGTGTGTGTGTGTGTGTGTGTGTGTGAGAGAGAGAGAGAGTCTGAGTGTCTGATACATGTAGAAAGAGAGTGTGTGTGTGTGTGTGGTGTTCACACCCCGCAGGATTGGCCTAACATAGTAAAACAGCTTGAGGAAACAACTTTTCTCCCTTTTTTAATTACATGTAATTAGCACAAAAAGAAGAGCCTTGCCGTCGCCACTTAGAGTGATTTAAATAGCGAGCACTGAGGGTGCGCTGAGAAGAACAGCATGTCCCCCCCCCCTCCTTATGAAAGGATGTGAGCCTGCACGGATGAGAACTCTGTGGGCTAGTAATTAAAAAGCTTTAGAAAAGTCGTGTCTGCTTAATCTTCACAACACCATTCACAAAGCTTTCATTACATTTTTTTTCTTTCTCTTTTTTTCCCTCTTAATGTGTCTCTCTTTCTTTCCATCCTGTACTCCCTAGTCCTTTGCTTTGACATAAATGTCAGAGAAGCGCGAAACAATTCACGTCAGGGACCACAGCGAGTCAGGGCTGCAAGTCCACGGACATCAATGGAGTCTCCTCCAGGCTATTCACTAGCTCTACTCAACAGAGATCCAGACGTGCACATGATTGCTTTAGGCTGGGTAATAACAATGGCCCTGTGTTGGTAAGCACTTGTTCTAGTTAGGACATTATTACCTAACCAGTTACTTTCACTGAGTTTCAGACTTGTGCTTGGTGCTCAACTCTGACATATTTTTTCATTAACATGTTCAAACTAATGCTGATATCTGGAATGATCCTATATGAAGACAAGCCTCAGCTGGGTGTGATATGTACACAACAGTCTCTATAGTCTTCCTCTTACATGATTGTCTTCCTTATGGGCATCACACTTAATTCTGTGCACTTACAATGCATTTACTTTTCATCAATTACCAATGCACCAGGGTGAATTGAATCGCTACATCAGATAACTGAAATCAAAGGCAATTAGCTTCTCGTAATCACCCGCTATCAGCTGAGAACCGTGCAGAAACTCTCTGAACTGTTTGCTTAACTTGTCTGGGATAAACCAAGCTGACTGTGTGCTAGCTCTGTGAGTAGCTGCAAGGACGTGATTGTTGATGTACCTTCATGCTGTAGGTCAGAGCACTGTGTCAGAGGATCCCCATTTCTGATGTCCTGACGACGAGTCCTCCTGCCAGACACAAAGACAGGGTTAACACATAACATAGAACGTCATGTGTGTGTGTGTGTGTGTGTTTGAGAGAGAGAGAGGGAGAAAGAAAATGTGTGTGAGTTTCCCACTTCTGCACATATATACTGTATATGTGTTTGAGTGTGTGTGTGTGTGTGTCTGGGAGGGGTGCCGCCTGTGTGTGTGGCAGGGAGGGGATGGATGTGGGAAGGGTGTGCGCCACATGTAAGTGTGTTTCAAGGAGAGAAGTGTCCAAAAGAAAGCAAGTCTACCTGAGTCAGCTCCAGGCTATTTTGTCTCTCTGTTTTAGTCGGCCACATGTGCCTCTAATCACCAGAAATGAATACTTCTTTGAGCTTGCTCCTCCATAATAATGCAAACGTTATGGAAACTCTTTGGCCAATGAACAGACTATAGGGCAGCCTTAAACCATACAGTGCACATTCACTGCTACATCTGAAAAATATAAAACTAAAATAAACAATTCAACAGTTGGTGAAGTTTATGAGAACAGGTCTGCCATTTCATGGAGAGGTATTAAGTAACACGTACCACAGGGGAACAACAAACTCCAAACTTTGAAAAAGCGATTTCACAGTTAAGGCTCCTCACGTACAAAGAAGAAAGTGATTCTGAGAAGCGTCACTAACTGAGTGTGCAGAAGGAACTTCCTGAAGAAATCTTTTGTTTCCGTGAAACATTATGCGTGACACATCAAAAGCATCTCTGTACTGTACAGAACATGCAGGGAAGCTGTGACACATACTGGGAGAGAAAAAAACTAAAACTCCAGAAAGAAAATAAAAAAAACCTTTCATGTGTGTTATTTTCTTTGGAGCCTTTCAAAGTCTGCGTTGAGTACTTCCGTCACACTGTTTTACAACGGGGCACCAATGCAACGCTTTCCAGTCGGGCCTTTTATGAGATAAGCTCGGCCATGCTTATCAGGATGTTGTAAATACATTAGTGTGTCTCTGGACAGCCCCTCACTCGTCCCCATGAGTCGCATTAAGGGCCGACTCCACTTGGTCCGAGCTAACCAGAGATAACTGTGATAAAACAAGACCTTCATTTCTCGTTTCTCTCTTTGGTCACGCTCCATAAGGACGACTACAGTACAGTACATCTCAAGAGCCTGTTTTTGTCTGTTTTTCTGCCTGCATGCGTGTGTGCGTGTGTGTGTGTGTGTGTGTGTGTGTGTGTGTGTGTGTGTGTGTGTGTGCATAAATCACATAGCAAAGTCTGTTCGGTATGCAGAGTGTTTGTCTCTGTGTGTGTGGGAGTGTACAAAAACAGCATTGCCAGTGGACTTCTAATTGTTTGGGGATATGTTATAATTCACCAGGAATTACTCATCTCAGTGTTTATGTTGTATGTGTGTGTGTGTGTGTGTGTGTGTGTGTGTGTGTGTGTGTGTGTTAGCACGTGTGTGTATGTGTGTGTGTGTGTGTGTGTGTGCGTGTGTGTGTGTGTGTTATCACATGTATGTGTGTGTGTGTGTGTGTGAGTGTGTGTTAGCACGTGTGTGTGTGTGTGTATGTGAGTGTGTGTGTGTGTATGTGTGTGTGTGTGTGTGTCTGTGCATGTGTGTGTTACCTCTTGGCTGTGGGGAAGTAGCGTGAGCACTGACTACCGTCCCAGGCACAGTAGGGGTCTCTGGCCAGGCAGCACTCGGCGCAGGCTTTCCCGTACACGTCGCAGCGGTGCAGGGGCATCATCGACACACCCGCTGTTGAGCCCAGGTACAGCTGTTGCTGTGGACACAAACACACAAACCTTCAGTGTGTGCTATTAAACACTATAAGAGGTCATTGAAGCTGAGTGGTCATTTGTATAACTAATTAACTCAGGAATTCAGGTTTCAATTGTACTGAAATGTACTACACATAACCGTATGTCTACATCATGTCCTGTAAATAGTATGCATCGATAAGGCAGGAAGTAGGCATTCTTACACTAGCAGTTCTAAAGTCAACATGCTGGGCTGGTTGGATGTGTTGTAACCTTTGAGAGTACTATGCTCCGCCGCACTTATGCAGACCCATCACAGTACATTTAGTTCTCTGCCGCGATGTTTTATGTCTGCTAAATGAGTGCACTACCCAAGGGGGCCCCTGTAATGTTGAGAACGCACTATAATTAAACTCCATATAAACTACAGCTCGCCTCCCTCGGATTCCTTATGCACCAAGAGATATATAAACTCGCAGCTAGAGTGCCGAAGCCATAGCAGGGGCCCCGAGCTTCATCACAGCGATATTTCTCAAGGCTTAGCATGTGTTATCCAATACCATGTACAGTAATGCTACACTCAAATAGCGTTTCTGCGCTACACCAAAGGAAACTGGTCTCGACTGGAAAGTATTCCAGCTAAATCTGATTTGATGTCAAACGATGAAGAGGATATCTGCAGTGCATTATGCAGTGGGGGTGTAGCCTGCTGGAGGGGAGAAGGGAGAGAAAGTGGAGCAGGCAGGTAGTCAGCGAGCTGTGAGAAAGGGTGAAGTTTCTTAATTATAAATCGGGTGACGCGGTGTGTCACCTAGATTATTCTGAGGAAGCAGAGGATTCTGATTCAGCCCGGCCGAGAAATATGAGAGTTGAGGCTGCAGAGATTTTAGATGTGTGTGTGTGTGTGTTTGTGCGTGTGTGTGTGTGTGTGTGTATGTAAGTGAGAGTGTGTGTGTGTGTGTGTGTGTGTGTGTGTGAGAGTATGTGTGTGTGTGCTGGTGTGTGGGTTAATGGAAAAAATGTATGTTTTTTTGTGCCTGTGACAGGAGGCCCTGCACTTAGTAATACACCCTTAGGCAAGAAGTGTGAGCAAGTATGATTGGGTGAGTGTGTGTGTGTATGTGTGTGTTTGTGTGTGTTTGAGAGAGACAACTGGAGGGAGGGAAGGAGAGTGAAAGAGAAAAAGAGAGGGAATATGTGTGTGTGTGTGTGTGTGTGTGTGTGTGTGTGTGTGTGTGTGTGTGTGTGTGTGTGTGTGTGTGTGTGTGTGTGTGTGTGTGTGTGTGTGTGTGTGTGTGTGTGTGTGTGTGTGTATGTGTGTGTGTGTGTGTGTGTGTGTGTGTGTGTGTGTGTGTGAGTGTGTGTGAGCGCCTGAGGCGAGATCTATGTTGGGTATTGTGAGACATATGAAATCTAGGAGGAGTGTGTCAGCACTGTGGCCCTGCCACAGCCCCAGAGGCCCACTCCTGTTGCTAACGCTCTCTGAACACCATCACTCTCTATTCAGCACAGTAAGAAAAGCTTGTTTGCTGTGGAGATGGTTAGCAGTGTAGGGCTTTACTCCTTCTGAACAGCTTATTGATAAGAGATGAAGCTATAGTTTCATACAAAAAGAAGTAACAATGTCTTATTTACCTGTTTGGTAGAGAGTTCCATGGCGGTAATAACAGTTGGTTCCTAAAGGGAAGAAAATACAAGAAATATGAAACATTCTGCTGAACAGAAAAAAAGACTTCTGCTGCTACTGAAGGTTGGGTAACGTCTACCTACCCTGAATACAGTCATCTCCTCAAGTAGAACCTCCTCCAGGTCATGCCAGGTCCCCCTGGGTATCGACACCACTTTAAGAACTGTGCCAATATCTGCAAGGAAGACCAAATCAACGTCAAAAACCAGCCAACCCTAAAAAACAACAGCTCATACCACATCACTGTGAATGGCTTCAACTAATTAAGTCTGAGTTGCTATGGAGCTCAGGTTTCCATAGTTACTCAAGTGGGCACCTTTGTTTAACTGAATATCAACCATAGGTGTTTACGAGTGAAAACATGTATTGTAAGCATTTTATAACGGCTTAACTATCATTAAAAGGATAGCCGACCTGTGCCAATGAACATGACGTCGTACTGGCCGTCCTCTGCTTCCACTCGGTCCACTACTATCTGGGTGAACTGGTAGTCAACGTCTGTCTTGATGATGATTGGTCGGTTGTTGATTGGATAGACAGGGTTGTACATGGCTGGGTGGCTTCTGGCAAATGTGATGACATCATCAGGCAGGTCTTTGGTGGAATCGAACCCTCCAAAGGTTTTGCTTGGGCACTATCACCAGTGGTACATAAAAAAGATGGATTGTTAAGTGCTGTGAGCATTTTCAAGTTAAATTCAATAAACTAAATATAACTAAATAAACTAAAATATCACAAACAAAACTGTGAAAAAGTTATCTCTCACTGTTCCAGGTCGAGGATAGGGCACACGTCCCAGGAAGGGAACCCACTGGTAGTTAGGTCCGTCTCTGTGGGCATACGGGCCCAAGAACACTCTGCGTACATCTGCCATGTTGTACATACACACAGCTGAGCCTTTGAAGATGTTACTGACAAACAGAGAGAGAGGGAGAAAATCAAATGTTAATATCAGACAGAGGAGGATTTTCATCAGTGCTTTATTAAAATGAAATGGGAACTGGAAACAGTTTGGCGTGGAAAAGAGAACTATAAAAGCTACCTGGATGTTGTGAAAACAGCATAGATGACTGGGTTCTTCGGGTCCTTGGAACTCATAAGGAAAACATCCTCTGAAATTGATATATTGAAAATGTTACATGAACATAAATGAAAATGGCACGTTTTTGAATATGCTAGAAGAAAAGCACTCAGCTAACACTATGCAGTCTGTCAACACAGGAACAAACAATAAGAGACTCACGCAGCTCATCAAAGTGTGTGTCGATGCCGTTGAAGCCCGGAACAGAACACACTAGTCGTGCTTTGAGGAATGTTGTCCACTTGTTTACTAAACTTCTGTGGCCTCCGAAGTCATTCTGCCACAAATGTAAGAAATATAGCGCATCAAGACCCACACACACAAACATGATGACCACAGTTATCAACAAAAAAGGCGGTGGGGAAAACAGCAGAACATTTTTGGAATGCTAGAGTCTAATTGGTGTCAAACATTAGAGTGCCTTGCATGTCTCTAGGCTGATGATGAATGTATTTTTCATCTCCATGGAAAGAAAAAGAGGTGCCCATAAAACAATAGCCTCAGTCATAAGAAGTATCGCCACACCTTAGCCATGTTTAGGTGGCAAACTGTCGGTGCTGGCTGACGTCAAGTTATTTTTGTATCTGTTTATCTTTCATCAGGAGATCTGGTGCACCGCAGTGACTTTTAAACAAAACACACACACACACAGAGCAGCATTGCTTATTTATATCAGTTCATTAACAACCGACGGAGAAACTCGTGTCAGAAACCGCGATTCCTTACGGCATAAAGAATAGATTGTTGTCCCTGGCTGGAGTGACGAGAATTCCAGCTATGCCGGAATATGGGCGAGAGGCATAATTGAGAACACCTTTTCCCCCGCACCCTTTCAACGGAGATGCCCTTAAACCACAAACGGCTGCCAGATTCACACATAAGTTGTACAGTGCTGTCTTTGTTATTCTTCGCTGTGGGTTTGCTGACGCTTCACATGGAGTCTCAAACTCAGGGGTGTCGATGGGAGCGCCGTCAAAGAACAGAAAAAAAAACTTTTGAAAAATCTGAAAAGCATTTAAGTCTCAAGTGTGTGTGTGTCTCTGTGTCTGTGTCTGTGTGCGTATGAGAGAGAGAGTGAGCTAGAGAGAGAGAGAGAGAGAGAGAGATTAACGGCAAGAGAGAGCATGTGTGTGGATGTGCAATAGACAGAAATGTTTGTGTGTGTGTGTGTGTGTGTGTGTGACTTCTGTTTTCGGTCTGTTTGTGTTTGCATGTATTGTGTATGGTTCCATATATGCATGATTACTTCTGAATGCATGGTTATGTTGGGGTTACTATTTCATAAAAGTGAGTGCTGAAGGTCAAGCCACAGCTTCCTCCTACAGGATATTAAAACTCCATGAAGCCCTCAGTCTCACCTTACACAGCTGGCCAATCCTGGCGTGAGTGGCTTTGCCGGCGTGTTCTCCATCAATGGCATTCTCACGGAAGAACAGGTAGATCTTGTCATCCTCTGGGTTATCACTCTCTGAGATGAGGTGGACGCCAACAAACCGGGGATCTGCTCAAGCAATACACACGATACCCACAAAACCAGTCAGCCCACTGCCACAGACACACACAGCTCAGTCTTGTGCCCCCCCGTAAAACATATTTAAAAACCTGACATGCAGACAATAACATTGTTTTGTCCACCATGATCTCGTCATGTTTTCAATGTTTTCATTTCATTCTACTTTCATGACAATATTTCTGAGAGAGAAAGAGAGAGAGAGACAGAGAGAAAGTAAGTCGGTAAACTCCTCCCAATGTTCTTCATGGTCCTTCATGGTGTGTTTGTGGTTAATTAGGGCCAGTCTATTCACAGACAGTGAGTCTCAGGCCCTTCCTTCAAAGTGGTCACACATGCCACTTCCCTCAGTCACATCATCAAGGCGAGACATTGACAGATTCACGATGGAGGAACAGAATGCTCTAATGTCTGTCTGACTGGGGTTCAAGGGTTTTTCCCATTCATTCATTATTCAATTCAATTCAATTGTATTTATATAACGCCAAAACAGAAATAATTGTCTCAAGGCACTTTACAGAGCACAGGGCCTGAACCTGTCTCTCTCTGTCTCTCCATCTCTTTCTCTCTCTATCTCTTTCTATCTCTTCCTCACTCTCACACACACACAGCTTCAATCAGTTTCTCTCACACCTTATAGTTTGCCAAATAAACTAAGACGACCTGTGTTGAGCCGATTTTTATGCTCAGCCTTCCCAACCCAGAGCTTTACAAAGACACAGGACGCATTTATTGAACCTCCTGTCCTGAAATGCTGTCATAACCCCCCCCACCCCCCCAAATTAGGCTTTGGGAAGAAGAAAGATGGGCTCAGGTTTAGATTCATCATCCCGGAACAAAAAAAGGGGACCATATCTCCTTACAAACAAAGGTAATGCGGAGAGTGCACATATCAACAGGGATTAATCAGACAATGGCGGCTCTTATCTTCGGCCACCTCAGCCCCAGCCTGGCCCTCTGGATGGATTAACCACACAGAAAAAGCATGGCAGACGCTGCTTCGGTATCATGGGAAAGTATGGAGCCTCTCGCTAGCCTTGCGTTGTGCCTATTGTGAATGTTAAGGCTTTTTTTTTATAATGATTAGATTCTAATGCAAAAGATGTGAAGCTGGAGGGCTTGATGCTCTTTGTTTGGGCAGACAGGTCTTAGGGGCAGACGGTATCTGATTGCACTTATCCTCTTAACGTTGTGTCAATCATGCTATAACATGATCTAGGAGCCAAACGGCAGTCAAGGCATCCTTTGTGAGCCAGTCGAGCATGCTGTGACTGTTCAGTCCTGCTTGACCATCCTCTATTGCTTTATCTTATTTAGTTTCTGTCTGTCGGACTGTCTGCCTTTCTCTCTCTCTCTCTCTCAATGCATGCAGTATGCCGTTGTTTGTTTGGATGCTGTTAATTTAATTTCAGGTTATGTATCTTTTCTTCCTACTCTTTTTTTTTCTTACCATTCAGCCATCTTGAGTCATGTTGTTCAGTTCTAATTGGATGATGTTCTCCCAAAGTTCGGAAAATAGCAAAGTCCCGCCCCATGAAATCTGCTGATGTTCCTGCATAGAGCTCGCCATCTGTGCAGAAAAAGACGAGTGAGAATCATAAATGAAAAGTGAAACATAACTTGCTTACTGTGAGAATACAGAATATATCACTGTCAAGTCAAAATATCATGAACATGGTGATTATTCAGTGGCAACTTTATACAGAGTGAGAAAATTATTTCTAGCCCAAAATTAGCTCCTAGAGAGAGAGTGTACTTGACCTCGTGTTTATGCATGTATATGTGTGTGTGTGTGTGTGTGTGTGTGTGTGTGTGTGTGTGTGTGTGTGTGTGTGTGTCTGTGTGTCTGTGTGTGTTGAGGAGTGACCTTTGTCAAGGAAAGCTAGGCTGAATGAAACTTGAGACTGAATGGGTTTAAGAGTGTGCAGGTCTTGCGTTCAGTGTTAGGAACACAGTGATTGGTGCGGTCTAACCGACACAGCTATTATCAGAGGTGTAAAATTTCTGCTAATCAGACAAGAGGCTGCCAAGCAGGGAGAAGAGGATGGATAGAGAGATAAAGAAAGGAAGACAGAAAGAGTGAGAGAGGGTGAGATGAAAACAAGAGCAATGAGTCACTCTCACTCTCAGATGAAGAGGTCTGCAGTAATTGATTGTGACTGATTCTCTGAAAGAGGGTAATCAGAGAATCGAGCATGGCCTACCCGGTCAGTGTGCGTGTATGTGTGTGTGTGTGTGTGTCTGTGTGTGTGTGTGTGTGTGTGTGTGTGTGTGTGTGTGTGTGTGTGTGTGTGTGTGTGTGTGTGTGTGTGTGTGTGTGTGTGTAGATGTGTGTGTGTTTGTGTGTGTGTGCGCACATGTGTGTATGTGTGCATTAGTGGGAGCATGAAGGAGACACTTAGGTGTCTATGTGCACATATATCTGTGGTGTATATATGTGTGTATGTGTGTGTGTGTGTGTGTGTGTGTGTGTGTGTGTGTGTGTGTGTGTGTGTGTGTGGGAGAGGGGGTGAGGCTGCTAATGGTGGGCGTCAGTGTGGAAGCGTCATGCTCAGAGACTTCTATTCAGCGCTTTAACTAACCCATTCTGGTCTCCGGCTGTGGATCTATAGTTTAATTATGGTCTGCAGAGGGCTGCACAAAAGGAGGAAGTAGAGCATAGCCAAACTGACATGGAGACGTGATTGTGCCAATACTCTCACTTTCTCTCTCTCTCTCACATATGCTCACAGACACTCTCTCTCACACACACAGACACACACAAAACCACATTCACAAAATGTGCACACTCTCTCCCAATCACACAGACACACACACACTCATAAACAAACGTACATACCAATCAGCAGTGATGCAGTCAGCAGTTTTGGGTCGTATGGACTCTTCCCACGGCCATTCTCCATGAGCGAAGACTCCAGCCGAAAGATTTTGTCCTATAAACAGCAACACATTCAAAAACATTCAGATTCAGCAAAGAACACAACACACATCGACATCAACAGCACAACTACCTTCTCCAGCGCTGAGCATTTGCTTAAAAAAGAACCCTGTCATGTCTGCAATTATCCACAAGAAACACAGTGGTATGAAAGGCTATAAAATCAAGCGTTTCATCTGGCTTACTGATGCGTAACGCCGCCATAGATTCTCTTTCTGAGCGAGAGAAGCCAAATGAGTTGGAAGCGGCGCATCCAAATCTGCTGCGTAATGTTTATTCAAATCCCTCAGCATTGAAGTGAGGGTCTGGTTTCTCTTGGTATGGCAAATGAATGGAGTCTACGTGCACCACAGCAGTTTTAAATTTTCTAGCCCATTTGCTAAGGGAAATGTTTTGTGATTGAGGGGGGGGTTAGTCAAG
>NC_137926.1:24717089-24722089 GCF_963457725.1 Sprattus sprattus
CTGGCTGTCATCATGGCCACCAAGAGACAGAGACAAGAGCAGCTGGTAGTGACAGGTTGTTTACAAGAAGACATCTCTATAGGTTATAAAAATATAAACAATTATCTAGTAGATAGGTATATAGACTTCAATGGGCTAACCCTAGATCACCTCAGCATCAAATAGCTGAAACATGGGCATGGAAGATTCTCGAGGTATCAGCCAGTGTCTCTGAGCTCTAAGTGCGGCGGCATCCCAAGTTGTTTTTGTGCCCTCTTTTTTTCCCTCTCTTTTGTATGTCTTCCTTTCTTTTCTTCTTTTTTTCTCCCCCAACATGCTCTAGTAAATAGCTATGGCCCTGATGAATTTTTCAGCAGGGAAAAACACACCGTGGTTGCTTGTCCACACTCAGGGGACAACGAGAGAGGGGAGGAAGACAGGGAGGACGAGAGACAAAAGAGGGTGAGAGAAAGTTGAGAGGGGGATAGGTGGAAAGCTGGAGCAGGATCGAGTGATGTGGAGAAGAGAGGAGCGGAGAGAGGGATTTGAGAGAGAGAAGAAGGTAAATGGTGAAAGGATTTTCAGAGAGGGAGAGAGAGAAATAGCTTCTTGATTGTTCTGGAAAAGAGGCTTTGACAGGTAGGGGATTAGGTCAGGCCATGCCGCTGTGAAGTATTCCCATAGGGCTTGTTGGGGAAGAGCAGAAAAAAAAGAAGAAAAAGATAGAAAAGATTAGAGATTGAGTGAGTGCAGGAGACATGCAGAGTAGAAGGGAGGCTAGTAGAAGAGAGGGAGGACAAAAACGGACAGATATAAGGAGGGAAAAAATATGTTGGGGGGCAGAATCTTTCAAAAAATAATTTCATCTCATGTGCCCACTGGTAAACATGCTGAATGGGGTTTTGATCAGGGGAGAGGGGCAAAGCCTCAAATCCACTCCAACATCCCAGCATTCTGTCATTGTAGAGCACTGATCTCTGCATTGCATTAACACGTTCACACACACACATGTACACAGACCCACACACACTCACACATTATCTATCTCTCACACACACACACACACACACACAAACACACACACACACACACACAATCACACATGTACACTCTCAGAGGATTGGTGAGAGAGACAGAAAGCGAGAAAGAGAGAGATTATTTGAGAACAGACCATTTCTCCAGACACCTTCACAAACTCACACCCTGTTTTACAAGTCTGTGTGGGCTTTTGCAGGAAACAGGCTGAACATGTCGGACACGCAGAAAACCGGAGGATTACTGTTGAATCCACACACCAGGCGCTTTCTCTCTCTCTCTCTCTCTCTCACACACACACACACACACACACACACACACACACACACACACACACACACACACACACACACACACACACTCTCTCACACACACACACACACACACACACACACACACAGACACACACACACACACACACACACACACACACACACACACACACACACACACACACACACACACACAACCACACACAACCACACACACACACACAAGGGTAATACACAGCAGAGTTTGTTGGAAGTTGCATCCCAGCGTTGGCAGGCCTTGAAGACCGTGTGATGTGTTTGCATACATTATTATCCTGAGGAAAAAAAGAGCAAATGGACAAAACTCCTAAAAATGATATAACAACCTCATAAGGGCGGCTGCCATACTCCTTCAGAAAGCAAACAGAAGGGGAACCAGCTGAAACACAGATAGAGAGAAAGAGAGAGGAGAAAAGTGGAAGGAGTGAGGGATAGAATGGGGCCACGGAGGAAAAGACTGGCTGACACACAAAGTGATCTCTGGGCTGGATAATGTCCCCACTGAAAGGACAGAGCCACACTGACTAACGAGGAGATGCTAGTACCTGCCAACACACCCAAAGAGACGCATAACTTAGCACACAAGCTATGACAATATGAACTTAGGCAACTGGGAAGTCTATGTGCTGTGTGTGTGTGTGTGTGTGTGTGTGTGTGTGTGTGTGTGTGTGTGTGTGTGTGTGTGTGTGTGTGTGTGTGTGTGTGTGTGTGTGTGTGTGTGTGTGTGGTGAAGTGGACTCAGTAGATAATAGTATGCAGGCATCTTTATAAGAGCTTTTCATGCACAGCCAAGAAGTGAAGTGGAGACAGGCCACAACTCTCTGATAAAGCCCAGCTCAATGAGCACTGAAACCTGCCTCACATATCGTTCTCTCTCCTTCTCTCCTTCTCTCTCACTCTCTCTCACTCTTTCTCTCTCTTTCTCTCTCTCTCTCTCTGAATCCCTACCCCTCACTTTGTTGACCTTGCCAAACTCTGTGATTCTACAATGCTTGTATCTGCATGTGTGTGGAAATATGTCAATTCATTGAATATATTACAGATGAAGGATTATGTGAGAGATGGTGAGTATATCTCTAGAGTCCTTCATGTAAGAGCAGGTATTGTTATCCCCATGTAAACCCATGGACTATATCTCCATAGTGACATAAATGTATTGTGTTGCATACAGTGGAGTGGATGTGGCTCTCAAGGAAGAATCTGGCCACAAACTGTGCTTCTGTGTAAACATTCACATCACTTCTTCACAACTGACACAGCATGGAAGAGCTCTCAGAGTTTCAATAGCGCCATGGAATTTGCTATTCACATGGCTTCTACGGCAAATTAAAATCCTTGTGTGTATATTTGGGGGAGTATGTGTGTGTGTGTGTGTGAGTGTGTGTTCATTGTGTGCATTCATACATGCCTTTCTCCCTCAAAAAGAAAGCACAGCACTAAACACCTGCAGACACACACAGAGCGTCATCCCTCATGGTAATGCTCTCTAATCCGTCTGTGTGTGTGGGGTGTGTGTGTGTGTGTGTGTGTGTGTGTGTGTGTGTGTGTGTGTGTGTGTGTGAGTGTGTGTGTGTGTGTGTGTGTGTGTGTGTGTGTGTGTGTGTGTGTGTGTGTGTGTGTGTGTGTGTGTGTGTGTGTGTGTGGTAAATCCTGTGATTAGTACAGATATCCCAGGGATTTGCCTGTTTATTTTGCCAACAGAATGACAAACGTGCAACAACTCATCTTCCCTGACTCATCGCTGCTGTTTGAACACAGATAAGTGCTGACCCAAGACCAGGCAGGCATGTTGATCTACAAAAAAGAGTGCAGTGAGCAAGAGAGACAAGCTGATTCCAGTTCAGTTGAACAGGCTGAGTGTGGGAGAGCTCTGGGGTGTGTGGATCCTCTCACCACAACTCAGGTGTTGAAGACTAGCTGTCATGGCAACCATCTATTCAGATGAATGTTTGGGACTCACTATGTTCGACCACAAATGTGCGCACATGCATCCACACACTCACAGGCATAGAAATGATACACAGGTCTGCTTTTTTGACTAGCTTGTAAAAGGGGGCAAGTTTGTGCGAGCTTTCCCTGATTCTATACACAGCTGAAGAATGTGCTGTTGCCTGGCGAGTTGGAAGCTCTTTCCACCGGAACAACAGGAACTGGATAACCACTGAACAAAGAGCGCAACATAAACATCGCCACGCTAAGCCATGCGTGTCCTGATAGCAGCGAATCCTACATGCAACTCACACACACTGCCTTTTACACAGGTTAATCTGTGGGCTTCATCATGAATGTGGGGGGGGGGGGGAGAAACAAAAAAAAAAAAAAGTCTATGTTTGTCTTTTCTTGACACGTCTAACCCAAGCACCTGACCCTATCCCGTTTCTAATCTTGCTCTCACCCCCACAGCCACCCCTTCACCCTAATCCCACTCACCAGAACACATTCTATGCACACATCACTGAGTGTGAAAGCCTCAGTGAAATCTCTTCTCTTTAGCGCAGTGTAGTCAAGCAAGAGAAAGTTAAGACTCCACACAGGTAAGACTGAGCCCAGCAGACTGTGGGTGAGGTTTAGCAGTTGCCGTCCATACGTCCTGGCTTAGGGGCATGCTAGTGATGCTATGTGGAGATTTAACATGTGTTTTTGCTTACCGGCTGACTCATTTCTAGGGCAAGGCTGGGTCTAATATGGAAGATCGTATTTGTGAGTCAGACATACAATATCCCATTTTTCCTTCGCTGTTGAGAGAATGACCGAGATAAATAGATAGTGAGCATGTGTGTGTGTATGTGTTGTGTGTGTGTGTGTGTGTGTGTCAGAAAGAGAGAGTGAGAGGGAGAGAGAGCGAGAGAGATGCTCTACTTCTGCCTGGTATTATGGGTTAACCACAGTCTGTTTTAAACTTTTGCTCACAGGCGTGTAATACAATCAGGAAGTGGCTTCCAAAGGGAGAGCAACACTCAGCAGCCATCGGAATGGCACCAATCTGTGTAGCACTGTCATTACTGCGTGGAGAGGAGAGGAGATGAGGGGATAGCAGAAGAGAGAAAAGAGGAGAGAAGAGAAAATGAGAGGGGAGGAGAGATGCGTGGAGAAGGAAGAGGAAAAGATTGGAAAACAACATAATGGCAGATTTCTGCTGTAGAAATCAGTATTAAAATCTACTTTCCTTCTCTCTCGCTCTTGCATGTCTCAAAGCCATACAAACAGTTTCCTGTCCAGAGCCAACCTGTTGACATTTTGATTTATGTATTTTATCCTTCAATCCATCTCAGCTCAGCTAAACAGAAATAAGCCATATAAAATATACAAGACAAGGGCCAACTCAAACTGACCTAAGCCCGATTCGTGAGTCACTCATGCCATTCCACGATGTAGCACACTCTTCACTCTCTCCATCTCTCTCTTCACTCTCTCTCTCTCGTTTCTTCACTCTCTCTCTCTCTCTCTCTCTCTCTCTTTAGTGTTACACATTCTCATCTACTGCCCTTTTTCCCTGAGCCAGTTTAATCTCTGTAAACTCACATGTGTTCGTGCAGACACACATGTATACTCTCTCTCCAGCTTATACAACCTCTGACATCTACACTATCATTTCTCTCTCTCTCCCCCCCTCTCTCTCTCTCTCTCTCCCTCCCTCTTTCTTTCTCTCTGCCTCTCTCTCTCTCTCGCTCTCTC
>NC_137926.1:24724589-24782089 GCF_963457725.1 Sprattus sprattus
GTCCAGTCTGAATTAAAACAGAGTAGTCACTACACTACACCATACACATAGTCCAGTCTGAATTAAAACAGAGTAGTCACTACACTACACCATACACATAGTCCAGTCTGAATTAAAACTGGTGGAATGATGGGTGGGTGGGTGCTTGCTTTAGGCCCAATCTCGATTCTTCCCCTTGCCCCTTTTGCTTTGTCTTTGTCTTGTCTTAACCCTAGCACTTGCAAGTGTAAGGGCCAAGGGCTGAAAACTTTCTCCTATGAAATGAGACGCTACTCGGTTTCGGGTACGTCATGCGTGACTGTATGAGCTATGAAACTAGCGATTTAAAAAAAGTCTAATGAAGAACATGGTTGCAAATATATATGTATACAACTGTGTAGAGCACGAAACAAGACTGTCGTCATTTTTAAATTAATTATAAGCCAAAAATACTTACATGTAGTGTATGTAGCATCTAGCTGGCAAGCTACCATATAAGCCAATGGAGTGGTGGTATACGCGCTAATTGTATCCTAAAACTACCGTTTGAAAGCTTCAGTTAAGACCTACAATACTATGCATCGTTCGTGTAGTACATTTCAGATCAAACCGAGTCATTATAAACATATAAAAAGTTGTGTAGATAGCTTTATTCATGTAAAATATTCCTGTATGTAGTATGGTTGGATGACTCAAAGGTAAGAACACTTAAAACTAAAAAGGGGAGTGACTAAATGCTATGCTAATATTTTAATCTTCGATACAAGCCTCTCTTTCTCTCTCCTAACCTTCCACTTTGTTGCACATGCACAGATACACACAATCCCACTAACACACACTCACACACAAAGACACAGCTACAAATATTCAGGTATAAGTACTCATACACAGCAATGAATTCAGACTGGCATGCACACAAAGAACACGTGCACACACTCACACACACACACGCACACATGCACACACACACAGACACACACACATTTACACATATACACACACACAAACAGCTTGATAAAGTCCTCAACATCCGCTAAATGCGAAACACAAAGATGTCATAGTAATTACAGAGCCTGAGCAGTGAGACATGATTCACTTCTACCTGACCATCTGCTCTGAGTTTGTGTGTGTGTGTGTGTGTGTGTGTGTGTACTCTAAGTGTGTGTGTGTGTGTGTGTGTGTCTACTCTGAGTGTGTGCGTGTGTGTGTGTGTGTCTACTGTGTGTGTGTGTGTGCGTGTGTGAGAGAGAGAGAGAGAGAGAGACAGACAGACAGTGAGAGAGAAAGAAAGAGAGAGAGTAATTACTATGTTGAAGGAAGTAAAAAGTGGTCCTTTAATTTCAATACTTATTTCATTCTGTGAGCTCAGCCCTGACAGCACACTGGAAGCCAGCTAAAGAGGAAAGGTGTGTTCAAACACTTTTCACTTGACAGGTCTATTCATCTATTGTCTTCCTCACTCCTTATCAAGAACCCACTGACAGTAAGCACCAAGCAATTAAATTAAAGCCCCTCAGTGGTGGAAGTGCTTACAACTGTGTCTGGGTCTGAGCACACATGCTGACAATGGACTCAAAACTGGAGGAAGTGGAATGTTTGGTCTGTGATTCTTAGGCATCGTGACTAGCTAGTTTTTCCTCTTTCTCTGTCCCTCTTTATCTTTCTCTCTCTCTCTCTCTCTCTCTCTCTCTCTCTCTCTCTCTCTCTCACACACACACACACACACACACACACATCTTTGTCTCCAGCATGATCAGGGTGAAAGAGCATGTAATGGAACATGTGAGCTGTGTGCTCTTCCAACCGCCCCCCAACCCACCCCCGTCCCCCTCCTCCGGTGCCTCTCTGCCACAGCAGGCACCAATTCTCCCTGCCGAGCTGAACGGCAATCTGCCTGCCTGCCAGGCTCTGCCGATAACCATCAGCCTCCAGCCACAGCTCACCACTCCAACCACAAACACAGCTCAGAGGGTGGGGATACTTTGACCAGAGGAATTCCCTGTGCCTCTGCATGCATCTCAAAGAATCGGAAAAGTGTCGGCAGTGTTGATGTCTCTGAGTGTTGTTGGTGTATGTGATTAGAGGAAGATAATTATCAACTCAATTACAATTAATGGATTTAGAAATTAAAAAAAATTGAAAACCTTCATGCACATACGTATAAGCATACAAAGACCCACATGTGCAGAAATGCGCGCGCACACACAGTCACACACTCTCTCACTTAAGAACGGATATCTGCGTCAGGCACTGAGACGTAGACATGCTGAATACCATCATGTGGCAAAAATCCAACATGGTAAAATATGTATATTGAGTGTATTTAAGTGGGAGCAGCTGTGGTCAGATCCACTTCCATAGAACAACCTTCCAGGTGTGAGACTCGCTAGTGTACCTGCATGTCCTGATCTTTTATGAGGGGAGAACCTTTATGTACTGATTATATATATGTAAATATACAGAGAAATAAATAAATGCTAGATATAAATAAATGCTAGACATATTGTAAAATATTTGTATATTTTACTAAAATAGTTTTGTAACAGGCTGCACATTTTCAGCAATTTATAATAATAAAAAATTACTTTCAGCACAAAAAGCTCATTAATTCAAGCTGTTTAGGCCTGACAATTTAAGTTCTTCCAAAAACACCATCTACACAGATAAGGCAAAAAGGCATTAGCAACAAAATGAAACCACTGTTATCATTTTCTGCACCTCATGGTGACAAAGACAACTCTTAAATGCTCTCCCATCACATCCATCTAATTGCAAATCAGATCCCAGCGCCACAATCTCACAGTCCCTCTGCCCCAGTGCTTTGTACCCCTGTAGAGCAGTGTAGCAGAACGCAGTGTCCGCACAAGCAGAATCCCTTAACACAAACACACACACACACACACACACACACACACATATACAGAAACACACAACTCTACTCCGGGTTTCTCACCTTTATAGGACAGCTTCAGGCGAGGAACGTTACTCTTGGCTGGCAGGGCGTCTGTCCTGCCCAGTAGCACCGTTGCGGTCAGCAGTAGTAAAATCCGACAGAGGTAGTCCATGGTTCCGACTGGATGTGAGTTCTCTTTTATTTGTCCTTTGTTTTTTCTTTTTTCTTTTAGACACTCACAATTTCACATACACTCACAGATTCGTCAGAGGTCCAGTTAGAGAGTGAGTGAGGACTTCTGGTCCAGGAGCGGAGCTCCAGCACAGGTCCGATTCAGGAGGCAGACCCTGGGGGAAGGGAACAGGTGATGTGGGTCAGAGCAGCCACGGCAGACGCCGATCACATCGCTGCAACCCTGCCGGTCAGAGAGAGCTGACCGAGCGAGCAGCACATCCACATACTCAGAGAATGAACACTGACTCACACACACACATATATAGATATATAAACACAGACACACAGAGTTCTCAAAAGCAGAGAGACCGTGCGCGTGTGTTAAGTGCTCTGTGTGTTTGCTTTTTGTAAGCTCAAACACCCCTTCTGCAGTATGTATCTTCAATATCTCTTGAAACAGTCCCAGCTTCAGTCCTCCTGTATTCTCCCTTTAAAAGCAAAAATAATGGAAGAATAAACCAAAAAAGAAAAGAAAAGTCCACATGGAAAAAGACACAGAGCCCAGTGCAGTCTAGTCCAGTCCAGTCCAGCTATGAGCTCCAAACTACAGCAACTCCCTGCCTCGCGCGCATACACACACCGACTCTGGACACGCACACAGGCTCACACACACTATCTGTCTGCAACGCAGCGCTGAAACACGTCCTACCCAGTTGAGGGTGAGAGAGAGAGTGGAAGGAGAGAAGAGGAGAGAGGGAGAGAGAGGGCAACAAGCGTGAGAGAGAGAGAGTCTGAGTGAGAGAGAGAGGGGGAGGGAGGAAAGCAAGCAGCGAGAGAGAGAGAGAGGGAAGAGAGGAGAGGAGGGAGGGAGGGTTGAGCAGAGCTTTGCTTACTGAAGAAGAGGATCCCGTAGGTAGACTTTGTTTTCTTTTCTGCTGACACTTCAGCTCACCCACCCTCCCCACACCGGGGAAAGTTTGACAATTAGAGGACATGTGTGTGTGGGTGTCAGTATGGAGTCTTTCTGTGTGTGTGTGTGTGTCAGTATGGTGTCTTTCTGTGTGTGTGTGTGTGTGTGTGTGTGTGTGTGTGTGTGTGTGTGTGTGTGTGTGCTTCTCTGTGTGTGTGTGCTTCTCTGTGTGTGTATCTGTGTGCATGTAAAAAAGACACACATGTACAAAAAGACACACACACAAATCGATATAGAAAGAGAAATAGAGAGCGAGACAGAGAGACAGAGAGAGAGAAGCCAGCAGCCCAGTTCGACCTGGTACAGTTCAGCTCAGCACAACTTTTGTCTGACACGGGTCATTTATTTTTAGCCCACTTCAGTAAGGGGGTGAAAGAGACAGATTTAGCTTAAGACAGCAAGAACAGAGACGAGGGGAGGGGAAAGGGTATTCTGTGCAGTTTCCTTTGAGTTGACTTTAAAAGGGTTGCGCTCATTCAAGACAACCTAATCAGATATCGATAACCAAATATCACATTGTATTTATTTAATTATTTATACATACATCAGTAATTATTTGTTTGCCATCAATTATCTAACGCTCATCAAATGTAATCATATCATATGTGTGCGCGTAGGTAATTGTTCCAGTAAGTAATGCTTCCCCAAACTTCAGTCACGGTGGGCTGGTTGAAGATCACTCTTGATCACTAAACAAATCAACAGAGCGGGAGAGAAAAGGCAACAAGATTAAACAGGCACACACACACATACACACACACACACACACACACACACACACACACACACACACACACACACACACACACGCACTTGCTCTCTTTAAAAAATGTATTCCAATCAACATCTTAACATCTTTATACACAAACCGCCACACACAAACATAAACATATAGAAACTCTCACACACACACACACACACCTGCAGGCTGGTGTGTCGTGCAAGGGGCACGGTGCGTGAGTAATGAGAGTTTAATCTGTTGTGACACACTGTGGCTCCTCAATGAGCAGGCTACGGACAGCAGCCCCTCTATCAGCCTGTCTGTCAGTAGCAGGTCTTACGAAAGGAGCACCAGGGCCTGCCATTCCCACATGGTCATGACCCCACCAACTAATTGGTCAGTGTGTGTGTGTGTTGCGTGTGTATGCGGTGTGTGTGTTTTTGTGTGGATGTGTCTAAATCCTTGTATGTGGTGCCGTATTAATGTGTGTGTGAGAGTGTGTCTGTTTGTTTGAGATCATACATGTCTGTCTGTGTGTTTGTGGTGGGGGGAAGTCAGCGACGGGTTTGTGTGCATGATAGTGTGAGCTGCAGCAGTGGGATGGGGGTAGTGGTAGTTGTGGTGGTGGTGGTGGTGGGGGTCGCCTTTGATCAGAAAGACCCCCCCCCTCCCCACATAGTGTCCACCCCTCTCCTAAGTGAATGGCCAGCGGCAGTGCAAACTTATGACTGATGAGTGATTTGTGGAGAATGACAGAGAAAGAAGCATCAGACTTTACATGAGTTATAAAATTAATGAAAGTGACTTAATTAAAATGGAGGACACAAAAGACACGCCTGCGACAAAAAAGTAACCTGCAGTAAAATGTGTTAAAGAGAAAAAATAATGTAAATGAAAAACAGTGTACTGTGTCTCTCAGGAAAATATCTGTGTCGTCTTACTTCCTCCGAATGAAAAAGTGAAGGCAGTTAGTTATGCATGCTTATAACTGCTGACCATACCGTGCGTCATACGGTCTTATTGGTGGCCTATAATGCATTATAGATGCCTTATAAATGACTAAAGGTTAATGTATAATTCATTGGGAGTGCCACTAGATCAGCTGAATCTTGGCCCCTGCAAGATTTCCCCTGTGTGTTCTCCCTCTTGTCAGACTCACCCACCAGCTCATTCATCCACAGAGGCCATTTAGCAGGACGCCGCAGCGCTGTGCTGGGCTGTGGTCGCCCCTACTGCTGCCCCCCTCTCTGGGAGAGGAACCGCTCCGGTTACCCAACCGCTAATGCTACCGCTGCCGCTAGCCCAGAGGAGCACAGACAGAGGGGCCAGAGACGCTGCCAAACCATGACAGCTTCCTGGATGCTGAGTTGTCCACACAGCCCCTCGTAATACATATATACTTGGATTTATTAGAAAAAAGTGTATATCTATCCATTTATTTAGAATAGAAATATGTTATTTATTTTTTCCTTTCCATTTTGTGGATTTATGGGAGCAAATCAAAAGTGAGGAGGAACCCAACTGGTGTTTTTTAAGTTTATTTCAGCAGTTTAAAGGGGGCTTTATGGTGGGTCAGTGTTTGAACAGATCAGCCCGGAACTGAAGCGTGTGTTATGGGTGACATGTTGTGACTTGTGTTGCTCGCCCATCTCCATTGCTCTCTTTCCTCTGCTCCTTCTCTCTGTCTGTCCTCACTGACCCCATCTGAAAACCATCACCCTGTCACTCTGTCACCCCTTCTCTTCTTCCGTCCATCTCCTCATTCATCCATCTCTTCCTTGTTATCTCTTCTCCTCCACTTCACCTTCGATTCACATCTCTCTCTCTCTCTCTCTCTCTCACTTACTTCCTCTGTTTTTCTCATTAAGTATCCTGTGTGTGTGTGTGTGGTCTATGGAGTGTTTCTGTTCCTCGTTTATATGTGTCTGTGTGTGTGTGTGTGTGTGTGTTTGTGGTTGGGGGAAGGGCATGAAAGAGAATGCTGAAACAGGCTAAAGTGATGGTAATGACAAACCAACAGGAGAGAGTATGTTTATTTGAGGTAAAGCTAGATTGAGGAGGGAGCTGGTTGTTGTTGTTATTGCTGTTGGTGGAGGAGGAGGCTCCATTCAAACAAATAGAACCCCCTCCCTTACACTCTCCCTGCTATGTCGTCCATCTTTACAGGTCTCCCATCATCGGCTACAAACGTGGCATTGTTCCCTGGTAACCACAGTCGTGACATGCCAGGCGCAAATTTCACACTCTCTGGAAACAAAAAGACACGGCTGTGTTAAAAAAGCATCTATGCCTGAGGCACTGTCTCGGATTTCATACAGAATATATGAAACCCTTCGGCAAAACGGTGAACAATATTAACGCCTTTCTTTTGTAAAAGTTACAGGATACCTTTCATCATGAGTAAAAAGGTTTTAGGGCACTTTTTTTCTCTGAACTCAATGTACGATGTGTTTGATGTACTGTTTGATGGACTCATCTGCAAAGATGCCCTTTTTTGTGTGACCCTTTTGTGGAGGGAAGGATTTTACACAACAGCCTCTCTGATCACTACAGTAGAGACACAAGCTCCAGGGGATGGGCGTCTGTACACACGTTCATGGTGCGATGTTTTCTGAGAATCCACCCCTCAGCACGGTCAGGCGGACTGCTGGCGGTGGTGGTTTATCACGGCACTATACGCACGGCCGTCGACACGCACAGGCGGTGACCGTGGCGGCTACAGCTGCTGGTAAAAACGGGGTCATCACTAATCGCATTGGTGGTATGGATGCTGACGAGAGCCGGGCTGAGAGCAGGCCGGGCAGCTCGTGGCCTATGTGTTTGTGCATGTGTCTGGGGGATGGGGGGGGGGGGGGGGGGGGGTTGGAGTAAAGGTCAGAGAGATACAAGTCTGTGGCAACGTGCACGATCATCATGGCTGATAGCGGAGAATCTCAGAAAGTCGCCGTTCTTCTATTCCTCTTTTGTTCAGAAAATAATTTCCACACTCACCACTCATAGAAACACACACACACACACACACACACACACACACACAGACTCAGATGCAACATGCAGTGAACACACACAAGAGCCCTCACACATTTGGAATTATTCACATTTGAGGGAAGTTCCCACGGAGGGCATATGGAGACAAAGCTGAAAGGGAAAAGGCCATGTTTACGTTTACGGAACAATCACACGGCGTTCCAGCTGGTTAGAAAGCCATCACAAGGAGCATTTGAAATGCAGTATTTATTTGACTTTTATTGGCATTAAAATAGCATTCCTCTATCAGTGCCAGAACTAACTTTTCAAACAAACCCATTGTGGAGCGTGCAGTGAGTGATGGGCGATGCTTGCTTTTTCATCTCATTGTTTCCTTATTTGAGTCTAATGATGTTCGGGCTGATTAAACATCAATTAGAAGTTTACATCTGAACACAATAGAGAACATGTTCTCCACATGCTACAAACTAAACCTGGCAAACAGTTGCAGGGGCCCCCTGCGTGAGATCAGAAAATTGACTTATGAACGATAGGGGGTTTTGTGAAGAAATTACCCAGTATGATTTGATTCAAACGCACTCCCTCCCGTCTTCCTTATTCCAACTTTTCCGCCTCCGTACCCCTCGTGCCGTTTCCAACACTTGCTTTGCCAGGTAACAATGGCCAACATTGCCGGAACTTTCTTCAGAAGGGAAAACTTTGATGCTATTAAGAACTAGCCAGCTACGTTGGCTCTTGTGTGCAGCTGACTCCTGCTCAGAGCCAGCCTGAGGTGGTGGAGAGCACACACACACACACACACACTCACACACACACACACACTCACACACACATCACGGCCCCCAACAGCCACGGGGAGAAGGAGGCGTAACTAATCCCCGCCCCCCTCAGGAGTGTTCATCCCCCATGCAAATGGAGAGGAGAGCTGCTGGTGTTTGTGTATTCATGGGAGACATGGCGGGGGGGTCTCTAAAAGAGAGGTTTAAATGGTGGATCGGCTGCAACCCCAGAAAAATGCTCATTATCCCCAAGAGTAACACGGCCCGATTTCCTAAGCCGGCCGAATCCTCTTGTGAAGGTGGCCACCAAGTGAAAGGGGTGCTTGAGAACCCTCTTCAACCATTATTCTCCATCATCTGGGTGGATGAGCCATCGAGGAGGAGAGGGGGAAAGGAGGAGTGAGGCAGGAGGAAGGTGGGTGGGTGGTTGGGTGGTTAAAATGTAATCCCATCAAATGGAGTGTTATCAATTTGTGACGCCATGTCTCCTTGGAGCATGCGGATTAAGAAGCGATGGATAGATGGCAGTGTTAAGCGTGTGGGGAGAGCGATTAAGAGTGCGATGTGTTCTCCTGTTGTATTTTCAGGGATTACAGTGGCTACGTGAGGTTAGTGTAACTTTTCATCACACACACGCAATCCATAAAGCCCCGTTGACTGGTTTCACCATTATCCACTGTTGCTGGGAGTGGAACGGATTAAACGTGCTGAACGATAAAGTTATGGGTATGAGTGAAGGAAGATAGAAAAATTCTCTCACTCACTCTTTTTTTCTTCTACCATGATGGTTTGAGGGGGATCTCTGGACTTGAATGGTGGTGTCTTCTTTCAGCTGCTCAGTCTTATGAAGCTCAGTATTTTATCCAACACTTCCTTTCATATCACATTTCACATCCTCGAGGCTGGCTCTGAAACCCCATCTGCGCGGTCGCTGAGGAATAAAACAGAGACGTGTCCTCAGTCACTCCGCTGGAACAGGGAGTGGGTTGGGGACAGATGGACGGGGGTCTGATTTATGAAGCGTTTCTTCAGGATGCCGTCGCGAAAGAGAGAAAGTGTGTGTGTGGCTTGAGTACACTCTCAGTAGAACATCCTTGAAAATGTTTAGATCCTGGTTCTTTTTCCAATTCCCTCAAGGATTCAAGGATGCAATGTCTGGGGCCCGCTGCCCTTCAAATGTACAACGGAGCATACTCGTAGACATATAATACTTCAACAGACACACACACACACACACAATAAGGGTATGGTGAAAGGCAATGTGGCTTTGAATATCTTTGGAGAGAAATGGGAGCAGGTAAAATGACACAAGGAGTGTTATACCTTTATAATGTGTGTGTGTGTGTGTGTGTGTGTGTGTGTGTGTGTGTGTGTGTGTGTGTGTGTGTGTGTGTGTGTGTTTGTGGTTGGGGGATAGGGTCTGGCAGAGCACACTGAGAGGATCAGGAACTCAGTCAGCATTTCATCAAACATCTTTGAAAACCAACCCACATACTCAGCCCTCCTTTAAGGGTCACAAAACACCCTACTCTCACCCAATCAACCCCCCATACACACACACACACACACACACACAGACACCATCCCTGCCTTTAGTGGCCCTATACCTACTTTCTCCTTTACGTCTTGAGCCTGCCCGTATACACACTCTCACACACACACCCTGCAATAAAACACTTTTCCACACCTGCTGCGCCTCCTCCCCTTCAGCCCCCATTAAACCCCACCAACACACACATCAACCTGTTCTCTCCAAATGACATCCTCTCTCTCCCCCCACCACACACACACTCACTTTGTTCTGCCTAAACATGCGCCCTAACCCTCTCTCTGCCCACCTGCCAGAACACTCTGAAAACACAACACCCAGACGCCCACCCTGTCACACACACACACACACACAACCACACACACACACACACACACAAAAACACCACTTTCTTCTCAGCCTCTCCAAATCCCTCTTTTCTCTCCCCCTCTTGACCTCTCCTTGCTGCTGGATTCTTTGTGTGGAGGGCCTATTTGTCCATTGGACTCTGCATTCTGGGAAAATTAACCTCACAAATGAGCAGATTCCACTGTCACCGTGACCCAGAGTTATTTTCTCTGGGAACTCGAGAGGCGATCTCACTCAAGACCCCCGAAACACTATCAGGCTCAAAACATGACTTCACTCCTCGATTGGACAGGCCACTCTCGGAATGTGGAGAAGTAAGCCCCCAGGCTAGAAAGAAGACAGGAAGACACTCATTTATTAACATGGCAACGTGGACGGGCTGTGAAAAATGAATGAGTTATGTGACGGTGTGTTTGTGTGCAGTTATGTGTGTGTGTGTGTGTATGTGTGCATGTAGCAGTGTGTGTGCGTCTTCGGGGGATGAGAGCACCTCTCATACCTGTGCTGACTGGGGCTATGTGAGCCCAGCCCAGGCCTTGGCTTGCGTTGCCACGGATATAGAGTTGCTCTGCGTCATGGCGACAGATGCCGGGGCTTTTCGCGTGACACGAACGCGGCATATTTTTCCTCCCGGTGATGAGGGCCAGCTGTGGAGCTGCACTGTGCCGCCATCTTAAGCCAGCGGGGGAAAACCGCCGCTGGGATTTATCTATCTCTCACAGAATAACCTGTGCTAAGCGAAAGGATGTTTACGATGAGGGACGCTGATAACAACGCTGGACATTTCGTTTGCTGCTGTTGGACGTCATTAGCAATTCCTGCGCGCTTCAAATTAAACCCAGTGAAAAAGCAGAGGCTTTCGCTCGCAAAACATTTGGAGGTTGAGCTTTATTTGTTCTATGTAACATGACATGTCTAAGTTTGCGGCCTGATCTCCCACCGCCAACCGCCGATGTGTGCATTTACCGGAGGAGGTGCAAATCGTTTTGTTATTCTTGTGGATCCTGGCGAGATGGGGGGATGGGATCCAGGGGCTTAGCAGTAAGGATCTTGCCCAGGATCCCCCTCCGTCCTTTGGGCTCCTGATACAGCACCGCCCTTAGGTTGTCGTGAAAGCGCGTCAACCAAGGGAGAAAGATGATTTTTTTTTTTACTCCCATAAACTTTTCATGCCACAACACAGACATGAGCGGGAGTGCAGTATTTATGAGGCAACCCAGTCGCTGGATGCATGTCATTTTCTCTGGCTTGGTTAAAAATGGATGGCGAATTAAAGTGGAAAAACCACACGGCGATGAATAAATTACTGGAGAACAATGTGCCTCCGGTAGGTACCGCCCTTTCCCACAATTCCAGCGGTGACAGCTGTATATCAGTCATTTTAAGGCACACAGCGAGCGAAACGCCTCACAAACAATTTTCTACTTGTGATTTATCACGGCAGAAGATTACTAAAATACCACTCATGAGTGTCTGACAGGGTAATTGGTGAGTGTTGGAAATCTTGGTGCCATAGAACATGTCATGAGCGGAAAAAAATTAAAAAGTTGTGTCCAATCATCTTTGCATTCATTTATGTATTCTATACCACCAACTAATTATTCAAGTCATATAATTGACAAAGACAGGTCATAATTAAACAAAATGCATACATATAACAATTAACCTATCCAAGACAAGACAAAGCATCCGGGTATTATATATTTCAGTTTTCTGCTGCACTTCATACACCAAGCAGGTATTTTTTCCCCCCTCTGTAAACAATGAGATATTTCCATGAATTTGGAGAGGCGGTGAAGAGATGGGCAAACACATCCATTTTCAGCACGCTGCACAATTATTGTCTGCCACATCACATGACTGTAGTCCATCGCCATTGTTCAGTAGCACCCTAATGACAGCTAATTAAATAAAGCTTTGATGTGTATATTTGTCTGGCTCTCCAAGCGTGTATGTGCGTAAGTGAACTGTTAGTGTGTGTGTGTGTGTGTGTGTGTGTGTGTGTGTGTGTGCTTGTCAGCGAAGTTTGACAGCAACAGGAATAATAATTTGGTAGACTGGAAAAACCAATTATTATGAAGGCATACCCACAGTTTGTTTACCACTACCCAAACCAATAGGCTTCTGAGCCAGTATTTTTTAGCATGTTTGGCCCTCTGTCTTTCAAAATGGTTAACTGCAGTGTTTAATTCAATTTACTTAATTAAGATCCCAACTTAGACACCAGAGAGGACAAACATTGACACAAACCAACAGTAAAACGTCCCCCAATCTCCCCCAAAACCAGGTGAAAAGAAAGCCCACCTGGAATTGAATTCTTGCGCTGTGGCTGTAGGTTTGGGCCGGCAGGTAGGATCTGCATGCCCACAGGAGGTCCTCTGAAGAGGGATTACCCAAATACCCATGAGCCTCTCAGCACCACACAAAAGCAGGACCCAAAGACCCAAAAGCCAGCCACAGTCAGAGCTAATTACCCTCCGCACAGGAACAGTGTCACACACACACGCGCACGCATGCACACACACACACGCACGCACGCACGCACACACATCTTCCCACACTGGGAGGGGATATCTGAACTGAAGAAGAGCTGTGTTGAGTCAGAGGAGAGTGGGGGGTTGGCCGGTGTCTGGGAGATGGTGTGGAGGATTACACCAGTGTCTGCGCTTCGGTGATTTAAAGTATGCAAAGCCTACCTGCTCCATCAGTGACAAATCTCAGCTCCCATGAAAGACTGAAAGCAGACCTCTCCGGTCTTAATCCTCGTCTTTTCAACTCACATTTTAACGGATTAAGCTTGCAATGCCACACTAATGTCGCCCCCCCCCCCCCCCCCCCCCCCCCACCTTTCCCATATTATCATGACTGATTTCTTCCTACTGTACAGCTCAAGTAAAACCAGTGCATTCTGACACTACTTGATTTAACTTTAACAGACCTAATTCTTATCCTGTATGATAAATATCCCTGTTTCAGGTTTTTTGTTTGGAATATGCTTGGTTATCTGATCCTTAAAAAGCATTAAAGCATTTTCGAAAAGCCTTTACTTCCTACCAGAAAGTTCCTGCCAGTTCAATTTTAAAGCTTACAATGATATTCCACTTTTTTTTATCCTGATAATTTTTCTTCAGCCTTGCTTAGATTATTCTGTAAAGGCTGACAACCCAGAGTAGCCTATATATGTATTTCTTGTTTTTATTTTTATTTAAATTCCCATACCTGAATAGCCTATCCCTCCTGAAATGACTATTGCCCGTCATAGTGTCATAGTCACCCCTCCCCATGATTTATGAGAAGGCTAAATAAAAATGATTCCTCGGTCACAGGGCTGTGATTACAGCCGGATGGTTTAGGGGTTCCCTGTAATCCAGATGAGAACCCACAAGGTGTAATGAGTCTCGCTCGTGCATCATCGATTTCTGAAACTGGAGGAAGGGGAACAAATGTGCGGATACAGCTTATGGAACAGGGTGTCTCTCACACCGGCCACCCCCATGACACGCAGACACACACAAACACAAAGAAACGTTTTCACACACCCAATGTCAAGGCGGGAGGCAAAAGAACGAGGTGGAAAAAGAGGATGAGGGGAGAACTTGGAGTGTTTTAAACACACCTCTCCAAATGCCAGAATAGCAAAATAGCCCTGAATAGCAGCGTTGTCATCGGGGCCTCTGAAATCAATCAATCTCTGCGTTTATTTTTGCAGCCCTGCTCCTACGTCAAAGCATGAACGCTGACAGCCCTCCAGACATCTCACACACACACACACACACACACACACACACACACACACACACACACACACACACACACACACACACACACACACACACAAACGCACAAACACACACACACACATACACACACACACAGACATTCTCTCCCTGAGGTTCAACAGTAACCCTTCAAAAAATGGCACCATAGTGTTTCACTGAACATAAGCGCTGCAGTAATGGTCATGTCATGTTGCTGTTGTATGCACTAGCAGTCTACAGCATCTCACAGTAATCATATGTTTAATGATTATAGTGCCGATGCTTGTCCCCACCAGTAATTTTGTGACAGAGTAGTGCTTCATGACAGTGATTCAATAATGCCTTTAATTTGATTCCTAAACCAGTAACATCAAAGCGTAGTTGCACAAAATCCATCTTTAAAAAACCCAAAGCCTAGGGATGCCAGAATGACATTTGAGCATGAAACTGAGGAGTGTCGCATTGACTCTTCTGACGGTACCGCGCAGCCTATGAAATAACCTCTTTCACTTCCAGGGATTTCAGGGCATGTCAAGGCCAAAACGAGGATCAGTTGACCAAAGAACAAGAAGGTATGAGAGAGGCAAACAGAAAAGAGAGAGAGCGAGAGAGAGAGAAACCATCCTACCAACTGCCTGGCATGTAATGGAACACCTCCTTGAAGTAGACATAACAATAACTCCTCGGAAAGCGCGGAAATGCCTGGGACTGCAATACTTTCTCCTCTCTGAGAGGAGAGAAAAACCAAAGGTAGACGGAATGCTGCAGACAGCCGGTGCCCCCATAATAGACACCTCTGTGTCTCCACATTACTGAGGAGAAAGGCACCCTAAAAACACACTCAGTAGCATTCAAAGACTCATTGTCTCTGTGTCAGAGAGAGTGGAATAAAAGTTGTCTTATGTACAGAGACTTGGAGAGCATATGTTCTTCAACACAGGGAGAGATCTAAGGGATATCATAGGGCCAAATAAGCAAAACATTGTTCCTGATGACCTTTCCTCCATCTGCCATATGATTGGCCAAGACACGGATGACAGCGAGGAAATTAAACTCAGAGAAGGCCTTGCGTGTGCTGAGACAGAGCTTCCTTGATCAGCGTGATGTGATTATTAGAGGGAGACAGCGAGCGTGGGCAGGCATCTGCATTAGAAAGCCAACGGAACCACACAGAGAAAAGCCCCCCATTGTTCTTTGATCACAGATTATGAGTTGAATCGCAATGGGCATATGTCACAGGAGGTTAGGTGTGAAGGCTGGCTGCCATAATCCAGCCATTGAGGGATTATCGGCCGGCAATAAAGGGGAAGTGTATTAGCGGAGACGGCTAACGGACGGAGCTGTGAAAAGACTTCCTCTGGATTTCGCTCTTGCCAATGTGAGTGTGTGAGTATGTGTGAGTGTGTGAGCGCAAAAGGGCCAGAGCTACACAAGCTACAGGCTACACAAAAACAAGCAGTTCAAGGGTAGACAGGACCAGCCGTTTAGTTAGGGGGGAGTAAAGAGTGGCAGGCAATTTATTGGATTTTATTGACCGTCGTGTGTATTGAGTTCAGCAATATGGCTTCAGGGCCATTCACACAGATTGATGTTACAGAGAGGAGACAAACAAATAGATTTTTTTTCCTTTTTTGTCTGCATCGAAATTGCTCAGATGAATAGTCGATTATAGGGCCAATCGTTGTAATGAAATGATTGTGTTTTGTGTGAGAGGGCTTCGTCAGACATTTTAGAGGCTCGTAAACATGCGGTCAACCATTCATCCTTATCAGGACCCAAACAGAAACAGACACACAATCACAGTGGGCCATAGATGCCCCTGTTATAATGAGCACTGCTGAGTTTCAATGTGCCAAATTCCAATCGCTTCTCAGTGCATTGTCCACATCATAGCAATCGATACGTCTCAGCAACTGCAATTTTTGGTTTTCAACTTCCGAGTTTCAAATTCCGAGTTTCCGAGTTTCAAAAAATCCTCTACGGTTTTCGAGTAATTTAAGCACAGAACACCTAGCCTGCATAAGTCCCTGCTTGAGTGATAGCACACAATAGTCGAGTCAGCTCTCCAGAAGTCAGTGTCGTCTAGAACTCTTAAGCTCTTAAGCTTTTCTGTTGACCGTGGCCTTTGGTTCTGATGTTGCATCCTTGAAGATGTTAACCTTTATCGATAAATTAGGATGCATCGATTGGTCCCCGCACTGAAGGTGACAGATGGCAAAGGTCATGCCAAACAGATTAACGGCTTTACTTGTCTCCTTTTCTTGAGATGCCAGACATCGCCAGAATCCAATAATCACCTCAACAGCCCAACCTCTCCTTCAATGACAAGTCAGCAATACAAAACAACGGCCCCTACAGAGAGGGAGAGAGAAACTGACTAGTGCCACATTACATATTGCAGTATAAATATGATTCCTTGTGTGTTCATGAAAGGGTTATAACATGCACTGAACGGAAGTGGGAGGATTTGTAATTGTGATTTTTTAACAATTCTGTAATGTTTAAGATTAAAAACATGTATTTCAGGTGTTGTGGACCCACGTTGGGGCAACATTTTCACCTTTTTCAGATTTTCAAATCTGGTTAGAGACTAACCTTGTGGAGCTCTTTGGACACTAGGCTACATGAATAGGTATCCTTTTGCCAATTGTAACACATTGAGCTACCATTTAAAGCTCAAAAAGCAAAATGGTGTCTCCCTTTGCCAAGTTAGGCCTACCTTATCCCCTACATTGCAGTTCAGGGGAAGCACACTAGACTACATTAAAGGTATTAATGTAGGCTGCAGTACCAACTATGGCAGATACAGTTAAGTTTATTTTATCTGTAAGCTTCCTTAGTAGTAGCCATTAAAACATTAATTTCATCAGAAGGAGGACAAATAGCAAACACTGTTTTAAAAGCGCAATGGCAAACAGCCATTTACATTATTTTGCCAGCAGTTTGGTCAAACAGCAATGCCATCTGGTCCAATAGTCCCTGCCAAGTGCAAACAGAACCAGACTGACAGAGGAGAGTCATTGATGGCAGCTTGCAGAGACAGTGTTGAGTTATAGCCCTCTGCAGCTGAAGCTGTCTCTCATCACATGCCCACCAGCTGAGGCTGTGACCAGGACCCCTCGCAGCCAAATCCCCTGCCTGTAACTTCATCAGCACAGATAATCGCCCGCTACAGAGATGTGTGGCCAGCCATTAGAGGACACCTCTCACACCTCCGGCGCCGCCTCCTCCGCTGAAGTCGTCTCTAATATTTATTCTTCGTTGAGTATAAATAGCAGTGAGGAACAGTACCCTTTTTTTTGCAGGACGTGTGGCAGCTGGTTTCCATTTGCCATCCTGGCCAAATTATACAGAATTCGAACATTCACTCAAACTCTCTCTTTCATTCACTCACACACACAGACACACACACAGACACACACACACACACACACACACACACACACACACACACACACACACACACACACACACACACACACACACACACACACACACACACACACACACACACACACACACACACACACACACACACACACACACACACACACACACACACACACACACACGTATGCACCCGCATACACACACAACTATTTCCTCCATGTAGCCCACAATGTTACATGCAGCAGGGCTGTTCATTTCTCTGTCTGGGTATGAATGAATGTCAGACTGTGTTTGCTTCAGAGCTCTTATAAACAGTGTGGGTCATACTGTCTGACAGACACACACTCACACACACACACACACACACACATAGACACACAGACACACACATATGATCACATTCCCAGCCATTTTATCAAAATCACTCAAAACATTGCAATTCCATACAAACTGAACTGTTAAAACTTAAAGATGACACCTTTATCAATGTTAGGTTATACCTCAAGATCCTCTCAATTCTGTTATAAGAAAGACTTCAAAATAACAATATTGATTTATGTGATTCAAAATATTGTGTCATTATTTCCAAATATTCTTTTAGTTTATGTGTTCACAAACAGACACAAGGTGACAAGACAACAGCATTCAGTTGACAGGGAGACCTTGCTGCTGCATACTGTAACACACAGTAAAAACAAAAACATGCGCACAACATAATAATCACCTTTTTGTAATTACAGCTTGTGAATAAACCACACAACTTAATATTTATTACAGCAGAGTTTTGTGTATGTAAAATCACAAATATCTTTTTTAAGACTATTAAAGATAATTCAAACTATTTCAATAAAATTCTAGCAGCAAATCCCATATATCAAACATGACACATAACACTTAAACCGCATGTATTAGTTTCATGTTATTCGTAATAGTGTGTAAAAAGTGATGAAATTCCCATCCCCCATCATGCTGGCCTTAACACATACATTTGTCATCACGTTGATTTGGGGAGAGTTTGCAGCTAGCTCCCCTCTGGCCTCAGGGAAGCTGATGGAACAGACACTACCAATTTACAGCTAATTGAACAGCAGGAAATTGCACCTCGTTTTAATTTACTGCTCGTCAGTGGCAGACATCTGACACAACATGCCCGCTCTCTCCTTTTTTCTCTCTCTCACTCTGGCTAGCCCAGCTTGGTGTGGAGTCCAAAAACCTCCTGGAAAAACTTACAACTTTCTTGAGCACAGAACTGTAAAAACTGCAAAAACATACGCTGTTAATCTCTTTCTCACACACACACATACAATTTCCCAACACTTCTTATCAAACAGGTGCAGTCTTATCAGCACATAAGCTCCATCAGCAGGCTTCTCTGCCACAGCAAACATCTGCTGGGTAGGCTGGCTGTTTAAAGGCAAAACCCACCTCATATTTAAAAAACAATCACCGTTCTTTTATCTAAACAGAGGCCTCTTTGGGAACTATACCGTGAAGTTAATAGTTCTTCGAAAACTTTCATACGTCATATATTAGAAGTCAAGAGGGAGCTGGCACTTTACCTGTTTTCAGAGTTGCGTGCTTTATATGGAAATGATCACTGGTGTAAATGAATCTCTTCTTGCTGAGGAAAGCCTAGAGAAAGTTCACCTTTCTCAAAAATGATTGCATTTTTTCAACCAGAAAACACCTCTTTGCTAAATGCCAACAAAATATTATTGAGGGGCTTACCAGGAGCATAAGAAAGAAAGAAAAAGTGAGCTCTGGAATGTGACCTGAAGGAAAACAATAATATTTGGGGAGAGAAAGAGAGTTGGGATCAGCACGTGACCCGTATGGGTCCCCGGCATCCCGTACAGGAGAGACGGATCTCCCATCTGCGCGCAGAGGCCTGTTAGTGTTAGCGAGGCTGAGGTGCTCTGCTCTCTGATTACCCCGAGATAAGAACAGGCTTTCACTCTTCCTTTCCCCAAGGCCTCATGGGTACTTGGGAGACCCATAAATGCTAGCACGGGATGGGAGACGGGAGCGATCGAGTGTGGCTACAGTGCAAAGCTGTGGTCAGGAGAGGCACTGACCGCCCCATTTCGTGGTTTTGCACCCACACAAAAAAAAAGAGGAAAAAACTAAAAAGTGATGCCATGCTCTTAGCTGCGGCATGGCAGCTGCTGCCAAGCGCGCCCAGAAGTGGCCTGGGAAAGGCCTCATCCGCCACAAAAAGGGAGGGAATCCTCCATGCGGAACGGTCGCCCTTCTCCGTCCACTGACCCGACGAGCCCTGCGCCTCTGCGCCCGTTCCGTGATTGCCAAATTGATTAATCGTTTCGTCGTGGGGCCCATGTTTTATCTCCCCCACACCCCCACACCCCTCCCTCCCTCTCTCTCTCTCATTCTGTCGGCTTGTTTGCCTGTTCTTAACTAGCCCCTCTCCTGCTCCTCCCTCCACTTGTTCCTGCTCTCTGGCCATTTCGTATCTGTTCTCCGGCGGCGGATCCGTTTAAATGTCTTGTGATGCCTTTCTATAGGAGGAGCGGGCGCGGGGCTCTCAGCGGCTTTTGTCCGCGGGGAAAAGCTGTGAGAGAGAGTGGGGCGTCTGAAGAGGGGCACTGTTCGCCCCGCGGCCCGCTCCAAACAGCCATGGCTGGCACAGACAAAGAGCTGTCACCCCGTGACACTCTTTCACAGAATGATAGAATGAGAGAGAGAGAGGGAGAGGGAGTAGAGAGAGGAAAGGAGAGAGAGAGGTAATGAGACAAATACACAAGCAAACGGACACACAGAGTGTTTTAATCAGTCACAGGAGACAGCGATTGTGTGCAGGCTCCTTTGATGGCTTCATTTTGTTGCAGGAGAATGAGCCAAAAGAACTCCAAACTGTCACAACAGAGCATGCCTGTTATTAGTCCATCTCGAGAGCCTGCACAATGTTCCATTGTTCAAATCAAACTTGATCAAATGTGAAAATAAACACCTAACCCAGACACAAGGGGGGAAGAACAGCTTCAACATCTGCTGCTACATTCAGGAAAAGTAAGCCTTGAGAGCACGGCCGGTCTGCAATGGCCTAAGACATGAGATGTTCTGCAGTGCTGTTGCATAATGCATTGGAGAGATTCTGCCTTTTTTTAATTCCCTTGAGCGCTGATTGTGTTTACTGTGCTTGTTTGCCACAGTCTAATGAATTTCGCTGAGAGAGCTCAGACCTGGGCCAGCGCTAAATGGGTCATGTTCAATGTGAATTGTCTTTGAGGACAAGTTGAAGTTTGGTCTATGAGGGGTTGGTGGCCATATCCGTTTGGGTGTGTGCGCTCATTTGTGCATGCCTGCTTTATGTGTCTATGTGTGTGTGTGTGTGTGTGTGTGTGTGTGTGTGTTTTTTGAGAGGACTCGAAAGTGGATGTTGCTCACGCAATGGGACTCCAGGAGAGTTTCAGAACAGTGGAGACACGCAGCATGACAGCAGACTGTTCAGTCATGAACTTAGTGTGCTCTGTCTCTCTGGCTGAGCAAATTTCATGTATGGCTAACTGACTAGCCTACGTGATTTGGCTATTGTAACTGTTTTCATCTATGCAAGCCATTTTAATTATACGTTAGTTAATCCAACAAAGCTAATACAAGTGTAGGAATGTCTTGAGAGGAAATTGCCCATAATGGTAATAGCATTTGGTGGTTTATGGAATGCAACATTTTATTGGCGATAATTAAACATACAGTTAGAAACAATAGTGTACTCTCTGTGTGGTAAACCTCTTCCAACATTTTTCAGATCATTTTTTTATATTGAAGTGATTTAACCAGGATATTAACATGGGTCATAATCTTGCCACGTGGCCTATGCTATGAAAGAATTCCTTCACATAGAAGCATATTGAGACCACCCTTGGTGGGTTGAGTAAATTTGTTGGCAGAGGCTTCCTTTGAGTTGCAGACTAGTCATCAGAGTAAGGACTTTTCAAAAGATCATCTAAAACTGAAGGTGCTTACAACCTGGATGCCAGTAAGGCAAGGGAATGAAAATGGTTTCCCTTTATCACTCTGGGCTCCAAAGCTCATGATTGTTCATCAAACAAAGCTGAATAGTGTCTGATTGATTTCTAGCTTAAGTTAAGGCTGGAGTGGGAACTGGAAGCACAGGGATGATTTAAAACTCAATGCAACGCCAGCAGGAGTTGGAACACATTTTAAACACTGTGGTGCCAGTGTGTGTTGTCCCAGATAAGAGAAACTAAAAGTGAAAAGATTTCATTAAGCGAGGAAGAAGTTGTAATGAGTTTATCTCAAGAGTAGGTGATTCATATCTTAATTAATTTGGCATTCATTACTGTTATCTTAATTAGCACTCCCTGCGCTTTTACAAGTTGACACTGCACCATATGCCCAGAAGAATAGCGAACTATGAAATGAGATTGAGTCTTTTGTTTTAAGTTGGATGGCACACTTTTAAAGTTTGTCTGTACATGTATTTGCTGAACAGGAGTAACACGGTAGTTACTTTCAAAGATTTAAAGAGATATTAAAGTAGACTAAGTTCACTGTGGCGGTTACCTCAACATTGCATCCAGTAACACAACATCTCTCTCTGAAAATGTCTCTTTAGGACACAGATAGATGGATTGATTAATTAACTGATGAGTGTGTGTTTAAATAAGTCACTCTGTTGGCAAGCAGGAAACAGGACCCACATTACCTAGTCAACAGCCACTTAGAGACAAACTTGTCACATCAGTGTTACAGTTTTAAAACAAAAACACAAACACATCAATCACACGATCAATCATTCAATCAATCAATCAGTGCCAGCCTTTATCACCACCCTTCAAAGCCGTTAGTGTGACGCTCAGGGGGTGAACACAATGGTTAAGTAGCTGCCTATGCTGAAAGGGGCAAGCCATGCTCCTTGGTATGCCCTTGAGAAAGCCAGGTGATGACACGGTCGTCACGCCACACGGAGATCCCCCCCCAATTACAGTTCAGGATCAGCGAGTGAGGGCAGGGGGGCAGGAGGTGGACATCATTCAGAGTGGTATGGGGCGGGGGCACCTTCACAGCCATAGTTCCATTTCTTGCTCCCCCATCCTACCTTCCACCCAGGCACTGACCTGGGCATTGGGGAGCACTCACCCCGAGCCTGACCCTCCCCTCACCGGATGCGGGAGCTCTGGCGGTGGGCTCCCCTCCCTGCCCCAGAACCTGCTGCCTCTCTCCACGCTAGGCTGCACCCAGTCAAAAAAGAGAAACACGATACTCCACCACAGTTTGCAAACAAAGCAACGCCCAACACTGGGTCCACCTGAGGGGTCACATTGCTCAAATAGAACCATGCTGTGTCTATGGGTGTGTGTGTGTGTTCACGTATGTGTTCCTTTCATTCTATGTGTGTGTGTGAGGGGTGGTGTGTGTGGGGGGGATGGGATGTGGTGAGGGGTGTGGGGGGGGGGGGGGGGGTAGTTTCCTGAGTGTGTTTTATATTATAGAAGGATAAAACAATGTCAGGGCAAATAAAGACCTGATTCAGAGATTTAGAGAGCGGGATTATGTGGGTGAGAGGGGGTAAATGGGGAAGGCATGAAGTGATTTTTTTGTCTCTTAAAATGAAGGCCTGGGGACTGAAGCACCAAGCAACCAGTGAAAAAGGATAACAAAACCTTCTTTTTATCACTTAGTTCTCCCTCTCTTAAGCGGGACCAGGCTGTCTCATTGAAATGAAAGCCACATAACCCTTTGATGGTTTTGTCAGGGATTAGGTCCTGGATGACCGCATGAGTGAGTGTTTTCTCAAGCACAGACTCACACTGTCGTGATAAGGAAGAGCAGCAGGCAAGAACGGTGAGCAGGAATGTTAAAAGGTTGTCATTTCTTCAGCCAGTTTGGCAAGCTGGAGAAATGCAACACAAAATACTTTGAGATGGCAAGATAAGTAGAGTGTCATTCTTGCGATGACCCCGCAGATAAAATTACACCCTCGGGGTCAGTAATGGTGACAAGTGTATGACAGGTGTATATGTGCACCCATTATAATCCATCACTCTGACTGGCCATTGAAAATGTGTTTGTAATGTTGATGAAGAGCAACATTTTCTCTATGCAAATAATATAGCTGTCATACAAATATTAACTTCTCATACCACAGCTTGGTTGATTTCCTATTGTGACTCAATTAAACTTTGATATTTGCACACCCATTAAGTAGTCCCACTTTTCTGACCAAAGTGCACTCACATATCAATTTGCCAAGTTCGTTGTGAAGTTACAATTAACTGTCGCAATGTGAATTAGCGGACTGACGGAAGTACAGAGAGTTGCAACATGTTCAACACATTTGACATAGCTTTTAGTTACACTACATTTGGGCTAAGGACCACAGTGGTTTTACAAAGCTAAGGATCAACAGAAATCTGTGATATGCCACCTTGGCAATGAGAGGTATGGAACAAATGACTGGACTTTGAGCATAGCACTCATCCATTTAGAACTAGTAACGGAAGTTTTCCTCTCAGTTTAGTAAAGTATCCATGTGTGGCAGAAACAAACAAACAGTAGTTCCACAAACAAGTCAGTTTTAGCGATCAAAACAAGCGTGGCAACCATGGTATAAGCGGGATGATGGACTTCACAATGTTTGAGTAGCAGAAATGAATGCACTTTCGATGTGTGACAGTCACTCCCCTTCTCGCCGTGGAGTCCATTATCCCCTATGTTTTTAGTGTGTATAAAAAGCTTGAAAAGAATCAGTAGTCTTCAGCTTATGCATATGATTACCATCTTGTAAATGCCTACATAATATAATGGACGTGTTTATTTATGTTTGAACCAAATTTATATTTAATATGTTCACAGTAAATATGCATCTTGACCACAGAAATAACAAGACCATCCACCATTTTCTCTGCCAGTATAGAGTTAACCTTCCCTTGTATCACTTTGTTGAGTATCAAACGCAGTACTTTACCAGCAAAACGGGCGGAGCTCAGACTCAAACGTATTCTGATCAAGCCTTCACATGGCCTGTGTTATAAAGACTAACGAGAGGCATTTCATTCTGCAGTTTGAAATCTGATCCACATGGCCTGATATGTATCAGAAAAATGCATTTCACAAACAGAACTAACTGAATTAGCCACATGCCCTGAGGCTCGCGACTGATACTGGAGAAAAGAAATGCCCTGAGTGATGCCCTTGTCAGCCCAACGCCTCAGCGCCCAGTTTATCTCATGACCTCCGACCTCGCAATGACCTCTCCCAGATGACATCAACACCTCTGAGGAATCTCAAGGAAGTCGCAATGGTGTTGGGGTCAGTCAGAACCCATGTGGCAGTATTTCCCCCAGTTTAGCAATGTATCCACAGAATGTGGCGTAGGCCAAACATCAAAGGTCTTCAGCACTCTGCAGCATGCTGTGTGTTGGCAAACATTCAGAGCTTTGTAAGGAAAATGGTTTCTAATAGGTCTTGGCTATTTTCAGAGCACTACAACTGACCGGGTTGTTCAGCTGTCCAATGGCGATTCAAAGTGGTTCAGTTTCCCCTGACAGAAACCATGACAACCCATTTAACTTCTGTTTAGCCGCACAGTTTGACAGGCCTCGGTAGTGCAAAACTAGCAACACATTTGGCGTGAGCATTCAGCTTTCAATTACCCCTCTCAGCAATTGCACTCACACCGTTTTCACAGAAGTGGAAGCAATTACCTAAAATAGCAAAAGTGACTCCATGCATACCACCTACATCATTTATATTAATAAAGAGTGAAAATGTACACATTTCCTCTGCTTGCAAATAAGGCCCACAACATTTCAGCGACCCAGAAAAACAGAAATACAGAAATACCCATGCTCAAAGACGTGGAAATGCTCAAAGACGTGGAAATTTACAGTCTGACTAAATGAGGGAGATATGTGAATGTGTTAGTGCCAGCGAAATTAGATGGTAAACAAGTTGCAGATGTGTGTAGGGATGTTTATAGAGATGTCATGAGGGCTTTCCGTGGAAGCACAACATGACACTTCTTCGACAAGGCAGGCACAAGGCAAACTGAACATTGTGACGCAGCCTACAGGGCTGGCCTTGGATCAAAAGACAGTGTTCAGGCTGAGAATTTAACAGAGCCATTTCCAGTTGGCTTCTCATCGGAGAAAGTGTGATGGTTGTTTAAACAGAGGTGAGCACTGCTTATCCATTTATGAGTGTGCATATGTGCCTGTTTGCCTGTCTTTGTGCGAGATGGAGACAAAGGCATGGAAAAGAGAAAACATTTTCAAGCAAACATGTTCTGTCTAGATCTAGATCTTTTATAAGAATGATTATGACATATCCAACAGATAAAACCTATCTACAAACTCCTCAATCTAGTATTTCTTAATGGCAGAGGTGGTTAGTAAAGGGTTATATTTAGTCTATTACTATTATACTTAATATTTATATGGCAACTACAGTACAAGCATTCCGAATGGCTAATGGGTAGTCATGCCAGCGCGTATTGACCTCTTTGCCGGTCTGCCGGTCTGATACGGATCCTTATTGCCCTTTGACGTCATCTTAAAAATTAGCGATATTGATAGACATCGAAAGCCATGAGGAAATTCAGAAGCAGCGAAAATTTGTAATTGAAAGTGATGATGAAGACTAGACTACTATAGTTTGAATCACTTGTGTTGTTCCTTTAATGTAAATTAAAGCCATTTTAGCTGAGCCATGTTGTCCGTTTTCTATTTATCATTGTAACTTAAAATTAGCAAGTAATTGGTTACGAGGCAACGCCTAAAACAAACTGTGTTGTGTCGTGGGAAGACTTGAGAGCTGAAAAAAACTACATGTTTTCTATTTACAACTACCATTTCTTTTCATTTAAAAAATGAAAGGAGCTAAAACTGCCATATAATAAACAACTTACTTACCTCTACCGTTCGGTCATGCCGGGAAATATCAGACTGAGGCTTTGCCGTAATAACCCAGCGATAGCGAGTTACAGCCTCAGTCTAATATTTCCCGGCATGACCTCACTCTCGGTTAGTTAGAAGTAAGTATCCTTTTTCCAATAAACTGTACTTATAAGTAGGTTTAATGCAGAATATTTTTCACTCTTACTTGAGTACATTTACAATTAAACCAAAAGCATAGGCCTACTCTCTTTAGGCTACACATGTCTCGCTACTTTTAAGTCAATTCAATTCAATTCATTTATAAAGCACCACAACAATAAGTTTGCTTTAGGGCGCTAATTAAAGAGGACCTTTTCTTTCTGTTCCGTTAGTGTGTTAGCTGATTGTTCATGTAAACGGCCAGCAATGTTACAAACCCCAGAGTACAGAACAGAGAGAGTAACTCTCTCCCACAGAAGCCACTTTTCTCAGCTGCCCGAAACTCCTCTTTGGAATTCCAGCACTTTTTACTTATGACGCAATCTCGTAACACAATCCTTATTGTGCTTAACTGACCAATCAGGGCCTCGTTTCCCAAACGCGCACTTAGCCTAAAAAGGACTTGAAATCGTTCGTAAGAGGAATCCTACGTTGCAGACCGGTTTCCCGACGCGGCACTTAGCTTAAGTTTATCTTTCGTTGAGAAGAATTCTACGTGTGGTCAGGACTAGTAGTAACTTCACACTTAGCGATGCAATCCACCAGGGGCGTTGTTCGGCCTATTATAGAAGAAATCCAAAGGATGTTTCTGTGTATAGCACATCATGAGAATGTCATTGTTTCACCTGCCTATTCCCATCAAAATAGAAATAATTAAGCAATATAGCACGAGTGGGAGTGGGGTAGGTAAGGAATAATCCCACGGGTGTTGTTGCCTACGCCACTCGGCCGCACTCCCATGAGTGCTATATTGCTTTATAAAACAATTCTACCGTCAACAAATAAACATTTCAACACGAAGTTATTGATTAAAAATGGTTTATTTTGCCATTGTTTCTCCGCAACAAAAAATTGTTCCATTGTCAACGTCTTGGTTTGGAATTTTTAAAACTTTGAATTAACGGTTATCATCAATGCGAATGTTTCATCACGGAGTGATTTATTTTTAGCTGTGAAAAGAACTGTAACTGTAGGTATGTTGACGAATAACCTATAGCATGGAACGTCTCTCGTCCAATCAGAAACAGCTAAATTACGCGCTAGAACCCAATTGTTTTATAATTGACAGCCCACTCTCAGACAGATCGTAAGCTAATAAATGTCCTTACAATGGGAACACAGTTTAAATACTCTGACTGGACATGGCGTTACTATCCCCGCCACCGAATTCAGTGCACAGTGCACGTTCGATGCACGCATAGGCTAGCTAATTTCACAGCAATTAACGTAAACAGGTTAACGTGACGTAAACAGCTCCTAAGAGATACTTAAGAACTCGTGCACGTTGCACTCGTGCACCTGACTTTAAGATGATGTTCGGGAAACGCTCGTAAGTAGAAAGTGTTACTGAGTCTACTATGTCGCCAAAATCCACGTAGAACGTTAAGATACGAGTCGTTATCGGGAAACGAGGCCCAGAGCAAACTCAGGGCAGAGGTCTTAAAGACACAGGAGCTCCAATAGAGAGTTTCAGACAGCAAGTGGATAGAGATGGTCATTGCGTACAATTTTAAACATTGAAAATTAATCCTTGAAAGATTTTAATTCCACTATGCTCAGCCTGTAGCTTACGATGTCAACTGCTTTGGCTACATAGAAATGCAGATGCCACATTGGCCTCTGGTTCGTACATCCGTGGTGTAGCTATGCAGAACCAGGGCATTTGAAAGCGGAAATCTATGTAAGTCAATCACAAACTTTTAGTCTCCGAGTGGAAATCGGTGGAAATATGGGCTGCATGACAGTGTGCAAATAATGGCACTTTCCAGGGAATTACCTTTATCACATTATCATTATTTTTGGCTATTGTATTTGGTAGCTTAATAACATTTACTGTTACTATTACTGTAAAGCATTAAAGTTACCCATAGTCCACTGACCACAAGGCAACTATAAGATGGCATTAGAATTATTTTATTAACGTTACTCATTGAACCACTTTTTCTGTAGGGCCTATAGTATTGTGGAATACTACTGTACATGTAAATATATAACATATAAATGATTGGATACATTTAGAAAACGTGATGATAATTTAGTGAACGTGTTTGCTCATTCGTCATTGTTCTGCTGAGTCACTTTTGCAGAGGCTATGTATATATACATATGATAGGCCTACAATTTATTTATTTAGTTTTGGTGGAATGTGATTGAGTTGTGTTTATTTCGACAAGCATTTTAAAATAGTATATTTTGGGCACAACCTAACATTTAAATATAATACATATTTTATTTGTAATAAATATAATCATATGAAAATACTCACTACTTAGACATTTTACATTTTTACCCTTACCGTCATTATTATGATGGGTGCTTTTACTTCTACATGAATCATTTTTTAAGTGTCCTTGGATGTTAAAAAAAAAAGTTTCCTCAACATATTGTTAAATCACCAATGGTCTTTTGAAACAGGAATTAGGAACAGCAGTGGCGGGAAAGTCAGGCAAGATAATACTACTTTGGCCTTGAAGAAGGCCTGGCATAGCTTTTATACACGTTTAGAGTAGAACACTGGACATACACTTAAATAGTGTCACTGTCACACCATTTGGAGTCAAGGCACGAGTAGTCAGGAGTAAGCAGTAGACCTCAAGAAAAGTACAAAGAGGAAGAATATGACACTCTCATGAATAAAATGAGTTTCTGGAGTTTAATGTGCTCTTAAATTATGCATCAAAAAGTATTACTTTGACATTCTGAATAGTTATAATGAACAAATGTGTTTTGATTTTTTTTTTTACTTGTACAGAGCAAAACTAAAATATTTCCTGGTAGTGTGCTTGGTACTGGACCCCCGTTGTGAATCCAAACTTTTCAACTTGACCCTGTGAAATAAATCCACATCTAGCTATTAAATCCCTCCACTTTTCCTCCCCCAATTTGTTCCTTTGCTGGGTTTTCTTTTTATCACCTTATGATTTCACAGAAATCGTGGCAATAGAAGCTATGGATCTATAAAAGTGCTACAAATGAATCGGCAGCCAAAATAGGAAACAGACCTCATGATGAATGCCATGTATTGTAGTCCTAGCAGTGAAGGTACCCGCAAGAGACACACGGAGAAAGAGTGTGTGTGTGAGTGAGTGAGAGAGAGAGAGAGAGAGAGAGAGAGAGAGAGAGAGAGAGAGAGAGAGAGAGAGAGAGAGAAAGCGTGGGCCCCTTTTCTACAGAGTGATTGTGTTTTATGGGGGTACGGAGAGGCTGGAGCCTGTGCTAGTGGTTCACCACCTTCACAGCACATGCTTGCGGTGGACTCTGCTCAGTGAAAGGTGTAGCATTGCATCATAAAGGATTATGTGGAGACGCACAGGCCGAAGCCACCACTCCGGTCAACGTGTAGGGATTAAATCACGGTTTGAGAGGTGTGTTAATAGTGACCGGGACACGGATATGAGTGTGCCGAAGACGGCATAGCCCCTCAGCCACACTCACACTTTCGGGGGCAAAATGAAAATAAATTCAATGGAACCAAAATCAGCATGCTCAAATTCTTCATGCCACCTTGTGTAATATAATCCTAGAGACAAGCTGCAATAACAGAATTCACCATTTGTTTTATTGACGCTCCTAACGAATGTGTGTTTTGAGGACGGGGAAAAGTGTGGTTGGCTCTCCAGGAACCTGGCCGTTCCACTCCATATAGCTTTTATAAAGGCCCTCAAGTATTTGAAGTCAAGAACTGGTAAATCCACCGGAGTAATGACGACCTTTCTTCTCCCCATTCATAATGACAGCGGGTGAAACGCAATACTGCTGCTCTGATGGAAAGAGAGGAAGGGAAATTTGTCAGCATTATTGTAATGGCAGCCAGGGTCAGCACGCAGGGGTTTGGAGTCAGAGCGTTGAGCAAGTCTTTTCTACCTCTGCTAATTAATGGGAAAAACACACTGGGAGGGCCGAATTACAGGAGCGGAAAGGATACTGCAAAATGTGACACAAACATGGAAACATGCACACACACAACACACACACACACACACACACACACACACACACACACACACACACACCTCACACTTACACTCACACACACACACACACACAGCTGAAAACACAGACAGTTATCCCCTGCAAATGTGTACAATTATCAACCGGATGTTTATGGAATAAGATGACCATCTCGCACACATGAACGCACTCAAAACAGATAAAGACAGTCTCCATGCTTAAGAAAGAGAAAGGCAGACAGAGACGTACAGGCAATGAGAGTGATAGAGGGAGGGGGCCGAGGGAAATGAACAGCTGGATGATATCTATTTCTCTGGTAATGGGCAGACAGAGGTATAGACACACATGGCTGACTGTCTTCAGTTCCAGTCTCGCGCTCTCTCTCTCTCTCTCCTTCTCACCAGAGCAGATCCTAGTCTCCTCTCCGTGTCAGCCAACATGAGGCTCCTTTTAGGTAATTACCTCCGAGAGTCAAACAGTAATTAAAAATGTTCACCGAGCGCACAGCACGAACATCCCGCACCAGGCATCTGCTCGAGGAATGCTGTCGACTTAGCTTCACTTCACGCCGAGCAGCCATTTGGAAAATACGAACGTGCACGGGGTGCCATTTGAGAGGCGATACACACTGATTGATTGGTACAATCAGAGCAGCTGTTGAAAGTTAGTTTGGAGGCAGCCGGGGTATTTCATTAGCGAGGATAGAATGGCCCTGCTCGCAAATCTCGGAGACACCAGGGCCTCGCCGTCTAATTTGGCGGCTCACGGGGAGAATAGTGAGAATAGCAACCACTGGAAGAGTATCAACTGTTACTAATCTAATTAAGTTAGTAATCATTATACCAGTTTGACAGACAGTGTGCAGACAGCTCTCTGGCATAAAAGGAAGCAAATCAAATATAAAATAAGGCCTTCTCATCTATGCCAACATGTCTCTAGCCTAAACATCCTGTGGTACTCTGACTGTCTCCGAACTGAATAGCTCTTTCAATGTTCTGTTTATCAGAAAAAAAGCACTTCAAAATGTACATTGACTGAGATCCCACAGATTACACTAATGTAAATTATTATAAAGCCTTTTAATTTGTCTATAAACAGGAAACTTAATTAAATAAAGTCAAAACTAATTTTGTTAATATTAAAATACCTATTATGTAAACAAAGTAATCTGCATAATGCATGCTATGTGTCTTTGGCATGGACAGTATGTGAATGCTTGTCAAATGTCTTGGCTCATTTTGCAGATCTGCTATCACAACCACAATGTAACTAAATAATTTCTGCGCCCAAACAACAAGATTCAGCCTGGCCAGGCACGACAATCAAGGCTGGATGTAAGCCACCAAAAAAAAGGCACAACCATAAAAACCAACATGTAACTTCTCCCATATGACAAAACCACCCTATAGTGTAAGTCACTAGGAAGACAAGGGGTGTTCACTTACTTTGGGGAGCGTGGTCGAGCCCTGGTTCCTGGTTCACATGAGCCTTGGTTCCTGGTTCACGGGAGTGTGGTTTTTCTCCCAGGCGCTGCAAGACGAGAACAATGGGCATGAGCACTGCGTGCTGAAGGAAAGCTGAGTCGAGTTTTGCCGTGCCGAGCTGAGCGCCCCTCCACATGCCACACATCATGCCTCACATTCTGCTGCGGATTTATCGGGGTGCCTCGATGGCAGCTCCTTGCATTGTGACAACACACATGCGCAAGCACACACACACGCGTGCGCGCCTCAACATGGAAAACACATGGGCACCCAGGATGTTCCATCCTAAACCTACAAACACACATACACACACACACACACAGACACACACACAGACACACACACACACTCACACAGACACACACACACACACACACAAAGACACAAAGACACACTCACACACACAAAGACGGGGTGGGAGTGAGTGAGTACTCTCTGGGCAAAGGCTCTAAATTAGGAGGCAGAGTAGCCCCCCAGGAGGATTTGATGACTGGGCAACACCTGTGAACTACAGCACTATGTCATATCACACTGTCACCTGCATGTCCTCTGAGACTTACTGTAGACCTCCACTCATCTCGGAGAGAAAAGGAGAAAAGACACTGTACAGTAGGGAAGTGTGTTGGTGTATTCCACTGAGAGAAAAAATGAGAGAGAGGGAGGGTAGGTGTTAATGTCCCTGACTGCATCTCTGTGTGTACACTGGTGTGCTTGTATAAGACATTCACGTTGCGATCTCGGAGAAAGAGATGTGAATTGGTCCCCGTGGAGGAAAGGTGATAACAAACAATACACTGTGAAGCTCATCTCATTCACACGGAAACATATATCTACCCAAGACGAGGACACATTCTGTTTCAGACAGAGCAAAGCAGAACACTGGGGAGATATAGACAGATTGATAGAGAGAAAGAAAGAGAGAGTAAGAGAGAGGGAGAGAGAGAGAGAGAGAGAGAGAGAGAGAGAGAGAGAGGGAGGAGCAAGGGAAGGATATGGAAAGAGAAATTAATGTTTTGTGGTATTTCATGGCTCCTGTAAAACCAAATTCTATCATGGCGGTAGACCTGCTTTCAGCGGGTTTGGAATATAACCCACAAAGAATGGTGGGAAAGTTAACCCCCCACCATAACTATTTAACCAGCACATCCAGTCGAAGAACACACAATGTGTGCATTAAACAAACATCCACACACACAGACATGCCCATATGGTGTATGTAGCCAGGCACCATTGTAACCATTGTGGCATGGCTGTGAAACAGTCACTTCAAGAACTATTTCCCCCCCTTGCTTTATGAAAGTGCATACACATATACACAAACCAGATGTACATGTGGACCACACTGTTTGGGAAAGACACACCAACAGAGAGAGAGAGAGAGGAAGTGTGTTTGTGTGTGTGTGTCTGTGAGGAGGGGGCAGGGGATAGAGAGAGACAGAAGGGGAGAAAGACAGAGAGTATGTGAGAGTAAGAGAGATTTCCCAGACTCTTCCTGCAGGTGACCACACGTCCTCTCCTCTCAGACTTGAAGAGGTGTGGCTGATTTGGAGAATTTGAATGAAACCAAAACTCCTTGTGCATGCATGGGAATGCATGAGAGGGCCTGTGTTTGTGTGTGTGTGCGAGTGTGTGCATATGTGCATTTCTGAGCAAAACTATTAAGTGTGACATCACTTGACCCTCTTGATGACATGCGCAGGGAACACTCACGTTCATGCTGTCCAGGTTGACACTGGTAACACACACGAGCCACTGGCTTGCGCACTAATTACAGTGCACCAATTCACCACATAAACAGTAAGGGAAAGAATACCAATGAGATTGTAATTAGTGCATGTCATTCAACGTACTGCCTAGCTTGGCAAACATCAATATATGACAGACTACATGTCACTATTATCAGGATAATTCCATATCTTTCCAATTAGGGAGCGCTGGTATGAAACACTTGGACTCTTTCACCGATGGGCGATCCCCAGAGATAAACCAGCTCGTCCCACTGCCCCCCACAAAGTCTGCATTGCCTGAACAGGTATGAATGTGAAACAGATGTCAAAGCCCTGTCTTCTCATCATAATACAGTATACCTCATGTGCTCATACACGCAAAAGAATACTGAAATAAGGGCAATGTAAGGCTTTAATTCTTTCTAAATGACTCACAGAATTTGTTAGCATGCAGGTCATGAATGACTCCTCTGGAACAAGCCACTTCTTGTGCTCTTCCCACTTTACTGATGATCTTCTCTCACTGAGTTATGGATAGACCACCAAGACTCCCCAGCCACTCCACTACCCTAGACTGTCCCAGGAGCATCCCAAGAGGGCTTGGTCTGCAGGAGTGCATAAAGGTCCGGTTTTCTGCCAGTGGGTCTTTTTGAGAGGAAATGTTGACATCGCCATATTTCATCACAACATGAATTGGCCAAATGAAACCAGTGAACAGATCAAAGATACAGTCTGCTAACAAGACACTTTTTTATATATCAAATTCACCTTATTGCTCTTCACCGTCCTTAAGCTCTTTTTTTTAATACAAAAAAACTCCAGTGTTCATACACAGCACTGGCACTCTTAATGGGAAACAAACATAGTGGCTCTGAGCAAGCCATAAAGAATTCCAGCCAATCAACATGTTACTTCTATTCAGGAGCACAACAATAAACTGAACTGACCGAACTGTCAACAATAAACCAGGCAGCCTAGCTAATGTTTCTTTCAGTTTCCAAATAAGATTCCAAGTGTGCCTATTATTTCCACAGTGGAGATTCTTAAACATAATAACTTCACATAATAAGTTGGTCATTACATGAGTTGTGCATTGTGCTAGCTGATGTGTTTTATGTTGGTACCCTAATGTATGCATTTACTGAAATATTAAGAAAGCACTAGCTAGCGAAGCATTGTAATTATTATTATTCAGCCTCATGAGCTAACTGGCTAACAATGTGAGGTGAGACATTATCAACAAACTGAATGCAAATTTACTTGGATAACATTATCTGACATCTAAACCAGTGTTTCTAAACTGGTGGGTCGTACCAAAATTAGCCTAATTTTAATTGGAAAGTGAAACGTTTAGCTAATTAGCGATACTGTAGTGTCGTTCTATTGCAGGGTAACATATTTTCTTGGTTCTGTGGTTAGCATGTGACTGAGATTAGCTATGTTCGAAGCCGTTTTGTGTGTGGTTAATAAATCAATTTATGATTTTGTATAAGTAGTGTAGGAATATTTCTGTATAAGATGAACAAGGATGAACTTACAAAATACTAATTGATTAATGTAAGACGGGGTTCCAGCTGACCATTGGGTTTTGAGAAGGGAGTGTCTCCTCGGTGACGCAGGTGAAGAATGGGTGTGCTATAACCTTCTGACTCGAGTGGGGTCAAATGGGGAGGTTACATTTACAGATTTTGCTCTTGAACATCCCAGCTGGCTAACAACCCTTCAACAAAAGATGCAACAAAGTAAATCGTACTACTTAAAATAGAGAAGCAATACATGATTCAGCATTACATATCCCCAATGCAAAATAAGGTCTTTAATCTTTAAGATGATCGACTGAGATGAGATTTTGCTCTGTTTCACAACCAACTCACTTTTCTGTACCATAGGTGACAGATTAAGAACTTGCATTAAATTAATTTATCATATTAACTATCAATTATGCAGTGATAGCTGAATCCTATACATGCTAGGTAATGTTTATTTAAGGGCTATTATGCCGCTGGAAGGGCCCCACTCAGTGTTACTAAAAAAGAAAAAGAAACAGTATGTGATTGATGGGTGCACTGGAGTGCAGCCCTTTTAATCAACACAAACTAATCAGAAAACTGTATAACACTCTCAGTAAAAATGAGACAATTTCATACAAGTCAGAGGTTTGTTCTCTGCTGATTTACACCAGGGAAAAAAATCAAGGACCGACGGTTCCTCAGCAGGAAATGTTGTCTGGTACAGTAATTACAAACGCAGATCAAAATGACGACAACTGCAGTTAGCCGGGTAAACAAACATTGCTTCGTTCTCCATCTTATTTATGAAGCTGTCAGAGGAAGGGCAGTCAACAGAAACAGTTTACAAGATCGAAACCAACATTTAATGATTCAAAATCAAAACCAGCCCTCTAGGCAAAACAGAGATGCCTAAAGTTCATTAAAGCTGCATTGTGCAAATTGCCATGCAACAACAATGTAAAAACAAAATTGCAATGAAAGTCTTTTTTTTTCCTGAGGTTGGGGTTATATAGTTTTAATTGGCTTCATTTTTTTGCCAAAAAAAAATAATGCCAGTTTAATAAACAAATGCCGATACCACTCCAGAATCTGCTTGATTGCCCTCCCACACATAAAGAATTGGCTTGCTACTGTTCGTCTGTCAGGTCGTGTAACATAACATCACGCTGACACACACCAATGCCTGTGACCTTTTCCTCAGCCGCGTGTGCTCTTTGTGGTGAGGTGAATATGGGAATGATGTTGGGGTGGCAGGCCTAGGAAATGAGGCTGATGAGAGAAAAGCTCATAATTCGACTCGCTTATCCTTCACCATCCATTCATTTAAATGCGGCCGATTAGACCCGCAGAGAGCAGAACAGGACTCGGGCGAGCCTCAGCGTAGTTTTCCCCAGTGGTTTCTGTGGTGAGGCTCATAACCTTGACTCAAGCAAATAAAAGGGAGGAAAATAAAATGGCAAAATAATTCTCCATCATCATTTCTCAGGGGCTAAGAGATCAGTAAGTGAAAAGAATGTAACCCATGCACAAATATTAGGTGTCATGCAGTTGGTTTGGAAATATCTTTAAATGTCGAGCAAAGCAGGCGTGGACCTCGGTCACCTTGCCATTTGACAGCTGTGTACCTCAGAGGCCACCTCTGGCAGATATGAATAAGACTTGAGGCAACAAAGCCAAACAACCTTGAAAACACAGTCAGCAGACTTCCCGGAATTTCATTTTATCTCCAAGGTTATATTTTGCTCTTTGTTATCTTTTTTTGGGAGGGTGGGGGTATCTTTTTCCTGTCCTGATAAAGAATGTCTCATAATTGAAGTCTTCAAAATGTTCAGAGAATTTATTTAAATATCTTACAAATGGAAAAAAAACCTGTTTATTTTTTCTTAAAGGGTTGTTGGTCCCATATACAAGCAAACGATAATCAAGGTGAGGAGCAGGGGTCAGACACATCAAAGGTCCTTTCCCGGTGAAAGGCTGCTTTCTTCGGCTGGGCTCTTCCATCTGTGAATCATTATAGCTGAACCTTATGGCCGAAAAAAGCAGATCCATCCCACAGCATCCCATCTGAATAACCTCTCTCTGTGTTTATTGTTGGAGGAAGCAGGGCAATCAATGAGGGGAAATTGGAACTGGTTCATTGCAGTGGCAGCATTTTGAAAGAACATGGTGTAATGAGTGTTTGATGGATTTCATCGGGTGCTGCATGGGTGTGTGTGTGTGAGAGAGAGAGAGATTAAATGGACACTTTTATTATGGTCCGGATGGTGTAAGTCATATACATTGGAATAAATCATACACTGCTCCTGTAAGATAGTGGCATAAGAGTGATGTTGAGTCATTGTCCGTCCTTGACCAATCTAAAACCCTAAGAGAACGCAAGCGTCAGTAAACTGACAAATCACAGGATATCCTTCCAGCTCAGGATGGGCCCCTCCCAGCTCTCACGTCACCATGACAACATTGACCTACATGTCACCATGGCAGTAGTGTCCACCCCCACCTATAGATGATTGAAGCAAGGCATAAGGTGTAGCACTATTCATCGTCTGTGACTGCACCATGTATTTCACATTACAGCATACTCAGTCTGTTTCAAGTAGGCCCTAAATCTTTTGGGCTTGCTGAGCTGAAACTAGAGTTATTGCCAAATCATGACTAAGACAAATGAAAGGTTGACAGCTACTGACTGAACTTTTGCCCACCCTGATTATGTGGACGTTGACCTTGGAAAGATGACACAACTGAGCAGTGGTCATGGGAAGCGTATCATATCAGGATGGCAGGGAGGGCAGGAAAGCGAGTTGGGTGGGGGGGGGGAGATATCCGGAGCTGAGGTAGCATTGAGACAGGAGGTGGAACTGGGAGTAGGAGAAGGGAGTGAGTGAGTGGTGATTATCAGTTTAAGTGTACACTGGTGTGCATTTGCCATTGTCCCTTTTGTGCTGTAAAGTTACGTAAGTTAATAGCTGGACCGGACAAGGGGCCATGGCATCTTGTCATTACAAACCCACTGGTCATCAAATCACATCCTCTTGTATATAAATGGCAGTAAGATACATTCCCACTGTTTCTTTGTGGATTACGATTATACAAAGAACAACACTCTCAGAGATCACATATGGAAATCTAGATCAAAGACTAAAGACTACATTGCCAGTTGGCAAAGGTGTGTGAGGCCCTTTCTGATACCCCACCTCTTTCTGACAACTTTGATCATTCGTCACACCCTTAGCGAATGGTGGTGATCAATCACCATTAGAGAGGCCACTCAGGCCACAGGAGCTTTGGGTGGGCACCTGAGGATGGAGAAAACACATGGGGTGAAAGAGAGGGTGAGAGAGGCGGAAGAAGGGAGGAAGAAAAGAAATGAAGCAACCGTGAGGGAGGTCTGCCTGGTCGGGATCAGACACAGCCCATGCCTGAGGTGGCCTTAGACCCTGGGGCTATGGGCTTGGCTGGGCTGGGCTGGGCTAATGTCACTACCAGCTGATGGTGATACAACCAACCCCGGACGCAGCTGGCACAGACATATAGCCATTCACACAGATGGCGGAGAGAGGTCAGCTCGCTCTCAACAGTTGGTCCTGCTGCAGGGGTCGAAAATAGCCCACGAGACCTGTGCAAACTGCTCGATGAGATGGACGTAATGAGTATATTAGCGGAGCTTTACAATTGCAACCCTAGACATACTGACTAACTTGCCTGATGGTTTTCACCCTGTAATGGTTGATTTTTGATGTGCCTCTTTATAAAAAGTCCATCTCGAATGAAGCCTGATCAAATGTTCGCATACACAAAAAACTGCAGCTATTATGGGAAAGTAGAATGTGATACTGTTGTTTAAGAAAGTGGAAATGGCAATAGCCTTTGAAAGGAATGTTGAAGTTAATGATCCAGTTGAGCAATTTCACACTCTATCTGTGGTTTACGCTAGCAATTCATAACATATCTCTTAGTTTGAAAAATCAACCGCTCACATGTATGGCTGGTTGTTACAAAACAGACCATGAGCAGAAACAAAGAGTCGTTTTTCAGCACAGGAGACCCCTGAGCCCCCCCCATTTTTTTAAGGTCCTATGCACACCACTGGCTACTGTTAGAGAGGGGAGGAAATGACCCATTCACTGTGTGAATAATGGCGGCCTTTCCCCCAGAAGACGTCTGCTTCTAGCCTCCTGATCCCAACCAAGAGTGGAGTAAGCCTCTGCAAGGTTAGGGAGAGAATGCTGCAAGTTCAGAGGGGGATTGGAAACCCTGAGTCCAGCTCACTTTCCCATGGCCCTGTCACATGTGTAGGTGCAAAAGATCAATATGCAAAAAAGATTTTTGTGAAGAGAGGTAATAAGAAGAGAAGGAGAAAGTGATGGAGAGGGGAAGACACCACACACAGAGTGGAAAATGGTGGAACGAGCTTTGGGAGTTGGAAAATATGTATCCATGGATAGTGTTATTGTTTTTTTAACTCATGGTGCAGTGAACTGAGCAAACAGGGAATTGTGGGAGAATCTCTCCAGCAATCTCATCCACCACCCACACCCACACCCGCACCCATACACACTCACGGTCACACTCACACACCCAGACACTTTCCCTTGGTGCCCCGTGGGATGGTTGCTTGTTTGAGCACAGGTGGCCGTGGTTAGCAGCAGGGGACCACTCGGGACTCGGGAGCTGTTTTTACTCCCCTCTAAACCACACATGTGCTCTCCGTCTGACCTCATTATTGGCTGACCCCAGACCAGGAGTGGAGAAGGAGAGGGAAAGAGAGTCCACACTGGCCAGTCACCTCTGTGAATCACCGCTTGTAGCCGGCACACGATTGAGATTTACAAAGGTAGGGCTGCAGTAAATCACACACGCTAAATGAAGCGCGAAGGCGACGTCTAATTTACGACGTCCAATTTGCAGGAGGGGAAAAACTTCACGCCTGCTGCTACCAGACTCGGCGCGGTCACACACGCTGCGTCGGGGAGTGTTACGCCTCACCTGCTCCGCAGAGAGAAAGGAAGAAAAAAAAAAGACGGAGAGGGAAGAGACAGTGAGCGAGAAAAATGAGTGAGACAAGTGTTGAGGTGATTGCTTGGAAAGCTACCTCCATGGCAACAGTTTACTGAAGCGGCGGAACAGTGGCTCCTCTGTCAGTTGGTTGGACACAGGGCCACTAAAGTGAAACTAGCACAAGTGGTAAAACTATTATCCCTGTGTGTGGGAGGGCGTCGAGGGAAGGGGGCGTTATTCTAACTGGCTCTGGGTCATTAGCACTCACTGGGGAAGCCTGCCGGGCAGCCATTTTGGGAGCCTGATCTCGCTAAAGATATCTGAACTATGCTCCTTGGCCCCAGCGGACAAAGGCAGGGACACAAATGGAATAACAGGCAGTGGGGAGATAGTGAGTGAGAGAGCGAGACAGTTGCCAAGTTTCTGTCAGTTAACCTTCTCAGAGGGGCCTGATAGTGGGCCTGACTGGGCTTGTTTGAAAGGGAATGGGCCAATGACATGGCTTTTCCAGCAAGAGCAAAACCACAGTAAGAGGCCACTTTGGCTGAGAACAGGTCAGTGTTTGAGCTTGCCGTTTGTATTTGGGAGCGCAGAGTGACAGAGGAAATCTCTCAGGTCTCATTTCTCCTGTTGAAATATGGACAGAGCAGCCGTGTACGTTCTGGATTGTGCATTGTGAAAGTTCTAGTGCTAATGGGCCGGTGACATACATAAATCGAAAGTGACGGCTTTTGAAATAAGCATTATTCAAACTCTCCCATCGGTTTGAATTTGAGAAGCGACCCAGACATCGTCTTGCGTTCCAGCGGGGTGGGGATGTCATTGGAGTAAAAGAACACTTCCTGTGGCGGGTGACGTAGTGTTTAGCATAAGTCCCAGCTAGGGCAGAACAGAGACAAGCACCAGGTGCTCGTGAAAATGGAGCAGGGGTCTGTTGTGTTTCCCCGAACACCACGTGCAGAGGCCGTCTGTTTGAAAGCGTCACAGCACAGGGAGGAAACTGCCAGGAAACGTAACAATGCTAGGCTAGACCAAGGCCATTGTGAGAGAAAACAAAATGTTTGTGAGCGCTTTTTTTGTCTCTGTCCCTTGAGCGATTCTGAGGCTGTCGTGCTAGCGGTGAGGAGAGAATAGAAGAGCAGCGCTCTTTTTCTGAGCCAGCGCAAACTCAATTTACCATCACAGAGCCCATTCAAGGTGGACAAAACAAACAAAACATCAAACATGGATTCATCAAACTAAACATCTACACAGACAATACTGAAGTAATTTTCACTGAGCGTTGTTTAATATTTGCCTCTTTTGTTTTGAAACGGATTCTGAGAACATCTGCAATGTGTGGAACCTATTTATATTCCCATGGAGGTGATTTCTGTGATTTCTGTGAATCAGCTGCTTTGAGAAGGAAATAACACTGGTCATGAGAATACTTCAGTCATAATCATGAAAATTGAATTACATGTCCCTGGAATTTCAACTCAATCTGACTAAACACAAATACACCTTTACATATACACAGTCATTCCCATTAACACACTCAATATGCTCTATGATACTGCCCAAAGCACTGTGGCAAATCCTGTCAAAGTGTATTTACAAAGTAATTTTAATGTTGGCAGTGTATCTTAGATTCATTCATCAGTAGAACTATTAGTCCTTTGATAAAGTTATATAAGATGAACATTCAAATTCCTACATCAGAGGAATGTGCAGTGCAGAAGGCAGCTGTTTCGAGATTAATTGATTTTCATCAGCTAGCCTCCCTCTTGCCTAGTGCTGCTAAAAATGCTTGGATGATATCCACATTTGTTATCGACTGAAATCAGATTTTACCCGGACAAGAACAACATTAGTTAACTTGAACTGGATGCATTGAGGTGGAAATACAGCAGCATAACAGAATGAAGACATTAAGGTGCTTGAGTGGGAGGCAGAGAGACAGAAATAATGAAAGAAAGACAGAGAAAGAAAGAGAGAGCGAGCAAGAGCATTATGTTGCTCTGTTCCTGTGACATTGTCCATTCTCCATGTTTCCTGTTGACAGAGCACTCTGTGTGGCATGCTTTTCATCGGTCAGGCACCAACTCAGCCACCAACATCTGCAGCCCACTGGGGACCTCGCAGAAACACAATAAAGTGCCTGCTCGGAGCACAGCCCCACAGGGATCAGGCAACGGGTCACACCTTTGTCCATCAGCCCTGCTTTCCGGTGTGAGGAAGTGAACCACTGCAGACGAGAGCGCAGCACGTCCCAGGCAGGCCAGATGAAATCCAGAGAGCCTCGCCTGGTGGGATCCCTGTGCTGTGCGAGAGACACTTTCCAGAGCAGGTCCGAAATGTGATGAATAGGGCCTTCAGCATCTAGTGGAACAGGAGAGAGAGAATCCAAGGACACAGGGAGAAGACTCTCCACAGGCCTTACATAGATATTGATCGCGGGAGAGATGAGAACAATGGGCTGCAAATTCCCTCAAGTACCTCACAGGTCGACGGTCAGAATTGATTACCCGCACCTTGATTCATTTCGGCCCTTTAAATGGAGACTTCAGGGGAATCCCTCGTGGATTACTGGTTAGGCAAAGACTAAATCCATTCAGCACTGACGGATAGTGTTTACTGTACACGGGTCGCTAGCGAGCTCAAATTGAGGCGTACAGGATCTTGGTCACGACCACTTCAAACGCTTTCTGCCATAACTCACATAACTCTCCATAGCCGTGTGTATATCTCATAATGCATTTAATAGCCATCAACACTGCATGGTTACAACAATTCTAAAATGCCTGTAAGCTTGGAGTCCAAGTAGATGACACAGAACAATATAAATATTACATGTTACAAAATAAAAACGGACTCGTAAATATTATTTGTAACTACGGTATCAGCCTCTAAGGAATCGCTGCTGCCAGACGCCACCCTAGCCGGGAGCCTGAGACGTGAATAGCCCCTGTCAGAGTGGTGAGAATTTATGAGCCAGGGTTGGGTTTCTGTCTAACAGCCATTTCTCCCTGGTAATAGCACAACCACAATTACTGCATCACCACGGCCGTAGCGCTCAGCTAGAGTACATGCGCCAGTCAATTACACAATCACAGAAACTATCTTTGTTGTATGCTGCATTGAAATAGAACATCGGTTGAGCTATCCGTGGCATTTGTGGAACAGAATGGCCAAGAGATAATGAACAGTTGTCATCTAAAGTAATGGAGTCATCGCAGTCTTGTTGTGATGATAAAACGAGCCCAAGATTGCAAAGAGATCACTTTAATGAGCTAATGAAAAACAATACGAAGCTAAAATGATTGTGAGCCACCTACAAGATCATTCATGTAGGAATCGATCAATGGAGACCTTTAGAAGCTCGACAATGGGGAGGGGGTGGTTCACACTTGGGTCTCCAGTAGCTTGAAGAAATTAGCCTGCATTGACCTGCCCCGTGCATACCACCACCCCACTGCTAGTGATTTTTTGGCCGCTGGCCGCCCGTCTCGAGTTAAAAACATATTCATTATCGTTCCACTGTCAGGACCCCGGGGGTCTGGGTCGTCTTACAGACCCTTCTGTTAGTGCTTTGCAATCTGAAGCATCGGGGAGTTTATGCAGCAGCACTGGGGAGACGCTCAGCACTCTCTCTGAATATCACTGGCATTAACAACCACAGAGCCTGTAATGCAGCATCATACACAAAAAAGAAAACTATGAGACAAGAGGAGTTGCATAAACATCCTCGGGTAAAGAAAAAAAACACTCTTAAAAGCATTGGAGTAGACAGTAATGGAGACATCAAGGCGTCCAATGTTCTGTCTGGTTTTACAATGTCAAACAAGGGTAAAATCACCCAGAGCCACAAGCTACCAGGGAGAGCTTTCATATTTCCGCCCCCCAAACCCCCCCCCCCTTCACACACCTCCACAACCCCGCCCGCCCCCAGTAAAATAGAGCCGTGGCACTGAGACGACTGCAAGTGCCCAACACAAACAGGAAAGCCATCTCTGGTCCTACTACGGGCTGCTTAACTGAGACTGCCCGTGTTAAAGTGTCATCTCAATACAGCCTGTTATGTTACCTTCACATGCTTGTGAAAGCTAAACTTTGTCGCGCCTCCATGGACGTAGAGGCATGAAACGGAAAGAGAAATTGAGTGAAAAAGGAGAGCAGCACAGAGAGAGAGAGAGAAAGAGAGATCTTTTTTTAATGATGCAACTGTATCCATTCTGCACTCCCACACCCCCCACCCCAGCCCCCCACACACAACCCCTGACATGCCGACAAGAGATAACAGGAAGCGGTAAGCACATAGAAAATGTCATGATGGCCCAACATCTCAGGTCTCCCTCACACTTTGATGCCCCCATGAACCCATCCGTTCCCACCCCAGCCCTCAGAGGTCCCTCTACCACCTGGGCAACACTCGTGCCAGAACACGCAAGGGCAGAGCCGCTTCTTCATGGGGGAAGGAAAGCAAGAGTTCAGATAGATACATATCAGCGCCACGGGTAATGTGAGAAGCCAAATTGCCATGTGTGTGTGGAAAGGGTAAAGGCTACTTTGTAGTCTTGTTGTCAGTGTGTGCAAAAGCCTCCGGTCGGCTGCGCTCCCTTCTGTCTCATAGCGATGGATGAACCAGTCTGCCAGAGGAAGAGGGGGAGTGTTTACCTCAACTCAGGAAATGTTCTGGTTGGGGTTGTGTCTGCTGTCCGCTTGCCATCACAGTCTAGGCTGGAAGCTGCAGCTTTTGTCTGTTTCTTTTTCTTTCTTTCTTCCTGCTATTTTTTGTCTCTTTGACTTGCTGTGACTTTCCCAACAATGACCTTAGTACAGATATGAATAACATGTAGCCTTTCAGCATAATGTGTTGATGTTTCTGCAGTTGCTTCACTATGACTGGTGGAAAAGTCAAACCCAAACGAGGCGCACATGAGTGACATACTGAATTACACTGAGAGATACAGGGTCAAAAGTATAACTCTACAAGCCCCCTTTTATGACATGTGCTCTGGCAAACAACTCCCAAACAACTGCAGCTCTCAGGCATCCATATCTCTATCACACACACACACACACACACACAGACACAGCCTCTCATACACACAGACACACACACACACATGGGCCTTCTGCCCCAGATTTCTTGTTGGGAAATGTGGTAAGACACACGCCTGGGGGATTAGGAAGGTGCCTGCTCTCCGTGTGGTCTGTAACGCAAGCCTGCTGTTGTCCTGCTCTACGTGCCAACGCTCCGCTCCCTGGGCCTTTGGTCCGGCAGTGACAGCCTCAAGGGTAGTAAATCACTAATGAATGATCCGGCTCTTTACTAATACTGTAGCCGTAAAAAAGAAGATCAGCGCACAACGCAAGTCATAAAATCTTATTAAAAGCCACTCACATCATCACCGTGTTTGAGCTTAGTTTACAACTGTTGAGCGAGCTAGGCTGATTTAGCATCAATCACGAAGTTAATGTTCACGCCAGTGTGTCAGCTGAGGACAAAAAGCCACGGCCACCCAAGGCACATTATAATAAGCAAAAGGAATATGGACCTGGTACGCTTCACTTTGTGTTCCGCAAATGAATAAGAAAATTATTGTTGGGGAAACTCTGTGTCACTGTTAATGGCAGCCGACTAACCAGTTTGCATGACAAAACTGTTTCGCTGATCTTTAATCATAATATCCCTTTCCGTGGAATAACAAATACACAATGCATTTATGCTAAAATACACACGAATCAAAGACAAGAGAGCAGAAGAAAATGTTTCTTCTGGACTCACACATATTTCAATAGCCACTCATCTGAGACCACATGGAGACCTGCCCAGAACATGGCTGTCTCCGAAACTAATAGAGTTCTCTGTCTTTGACGACTTTTGAGAGTAAGGGCTCAGCAGGAATGTCTGTGAATAGTTCCGCCCCTCGGCAGCGTTAATAAAAAACCCGATTGAGCCATCCATCCCAGGAAGTGATAAAGCCCGGCGATGGCTATGCACGCAACCGGCACCAAACCCAGATGACCCACCTCGTCAAGCCAACACCCTTTTCGAAAGCCCCTGGAGGGGTTTGGTTATAAATAGCTAGCCCTGAACTTAGCCCCCTCATCTCTCCAGCCCCCAACTCTCCTCCCCTGCGCCCTTAAGCCTCTGGACACGGGCACGGGGTGATAACCAGCCGACAAACGGGCCTCCGCTCCTCGAGTGGACATCTTCATAAACGGACATGTTCCTGGTGTCTCCGTTTACCCCGAGAATGCCAGGGCCCGGGATGTTTATGCTCCGGGGGTTATTTTGAGACTGAGTAAACAGTGCCTTGGGAATGGGGCGCATCAGTCATCGGTGCAGAGATGGTTGGGTTAATTGGTCAGGGTCAAGGCTGTTCATCAGCTTAGCCTTGTGGAAATACAGCTGTATGCCATGCAGCGTTGACAGTCATCAATAGAGTTATCTGGAAAAGAGTGGCACCAGTCTTCTGTGGTTGGGATGTCAGGGTTAGCGTATAGCGTTGTGGTAAAGCCGTTTTATTGGGATGCGTACAGGGTTAGACTGGAGTTGTGCAATGGTCAGGTTTCACCTGACGCTTTTCATCTTGACCTGTCACCTGATGACTCTATTTCTCTCCGAGCCCTGCTGTCATCCTCTGATCTGGAGTCTGTCTCTCAACACATGCACATTCTAAGCACTAATGCTAAGAACCATCAGGGAAGACAAATAAACACCACTTTCCTTGATCAGGATTGGAATGAAAAGGCTCCATTAAAATTACATTTAATTTACTCCCAAACTGTGCTTGATCCTGATCCAGCGAAGAAATTAAAGACCAACCAGGCCAAGATTCCTTCAACTTGGTGATTTGTCTTGAGAATGTGAGAAGTGTCACTCATCTGTGTTTCCACTTTGGGATGGAAGATTACCTTCCTGTGCCTCCCAGCTCAATGTTCTACCCCAGCCTGGATCCCTGACTCGTCTGTGATATATGAGGCCACCAGTAAGTGGTTCACTGGTTCAGGGAGCTAATCTATGAAAGCCCTTCAATGAGCGCTAAGAAATCTTTGAGTTTTAATAAGCTGTGCTTCTCTGTGGTCTCTCATTCGATGTGAGGTGCTTATCTCTCCCTTATCGGACTGACTGAGCCTCCATTATGAAGCCGCAGAGCTGAAAAGTGGGAAGGGAGAAAAGTAATCCTTCCTGCAGGGACAGGCTCTAGGGTCATACTCTCAGACTTCGTAATTATGGCATATAGAGAAGTTAATGTATGGGGACTAGTTGCCAGGATTGTTCAATGCAAAAAATACTCTCACGATCTCTCTCTCGCTTGCTCGCTGTATGAGTGTGTGCCCTGCACTATGCATGTCTACATACATGTGTGTGTGTGTGTGTGTGTGTGCACATTGCCAGCGTGTGTGTGTGTGTGCTTCTGAGCCTAGTGCATTAGCCCTGAGAGCTCCTGAAGTGGGTGATGTGCTGGTGCATTGATGTGCTGGAGTGGTGGAATGACTGACTGGCAGATTCTCCACACAAAATGGAAAATGAGCCCCACCACTATCAGCTCTCTGAGGGAACACCTCTTACAGTACCAGAAACCATCTCATGTCAGTGTGCTGAATGTGTGGATGAAGGGAATGGTGGTCAGACCTGGGCTATTAATAATTATTTCTCTTTCTCGCTTTCTCTTTTTGTCTTTCTCAAACATGGAAGGACTCACACACACAAGCATGCATACACACACACACACACTAACACACACACACACACACACACACACAAACACACTGGTGTTCAGTCATTTCCCACTCATAGTGACCTTAAAAGAACACAGATACATTTTTGTGCATGACCTCTGAACACATTAGCAGAGCATGTAGCGTCCAGGCAGAGCAGCTAACATCAGTTTCCCTGTAATGGTCATTCTGAGGAAAATGGGCCATCGATACAGTGATTATATGTGATGAGTCTATCAGCCCGTGAGCCAGTCTGCACCTCCTGTCAGCTGTGACCTTCACAATGTGATTGCTGTACCAGGCTTGCACATTTATTTGTGGCCTGCTATTGACTAATAGATTAATTGACACACACACACACACACAAAAATGCGCGCATATAAACGCCCTTACACACGCACACACGCATACACACAAACACACACAAACAAACACACACACACACAGACGTGTACGTGCAGAAACAAAGGTACAACTACACATTCATGCCATTTTCATCCATGCGTACACATGAAACCATGCTCGACTGCTGGCTGCATTTTCAACAGTCTGGACATGCAGGATTAAAAAGTGTTTGCTGACATATAACACTCAGTGAGACCACAGTATGAATAAACAATAAGGAATAGAATACTTCACAGTCTCATTACTTAGCACAATGCTGTATTTTGTAAGGCCTCCCATACCGGTACAACTGATACTTTAAACTTAAACCGATTATGGAAGTAGCAAAAAAACTGATATTTCAGCAGTTTAGGGGTCAAATGGGCAGACTCCTTACTAGAATTATGATCGCCATCAGGTCTTCCTGGGGATTATCGAAATGACCTTGCGCTCAGAAAAGAATATTTATATGTTTAAACACCGGCTGGTAATGGTTGTTGGACTCTGCGACAATATAAACAAAGCAATCTTGTCTAGCCGAATAGAACCACGGACGGGGATTACAGGTCTTGACAATGCCTGTAACTGACTGCAGCTGCATGTCACATTTAGAATACGTCGTAGTATGAGTAATGAATCCGGATATCACACACACCTACCACACACACACACACACACACACACACACACACACACACACACACACACACACACACACACACACACACACACACACACACACACACACACAAAACGGCACTTCACCTTCATTTGTTCAGATAATGAGCCTGTTAAGCTCAACACAGACAGTGCTTCATTTGCATAATTTTTGCATAAGATATGCGGAGCACACTCTTGGGAGATCGTGTGCTGTGTACAGAACATTCGGCTTTTGGAAAGATGACACAAATATTGATTTTCACCTCTCCCTGAGGACCTATTAGTGTCTGTTCAGGCTTCGCTAACAGGCTCCCAGCAAGTCAATCCCTCCATTAAAACAGAGGCACAGAAGAGAAGAAATAGAACAGTCAATACAGTATGAGCCATGGTCTGTTTCTTCTCGTTGTTATGTTTCAATAATAGGATAGCTGTCAGATGCTAGAGGCGAATTCAAAAGCATAACTTCCTGTTGTTTTACCAACCGTAGGTGTCCCTGTTTGTTTGCGTGACTCTGCAGCACCCTGCCAGGACTGTGAGAGAAGAGAAAGTTTGAACTTTTTTCCTACACATCCCGCAGATCTAATGAAATAATAATTTCCAGCTTGCACTCCTCTTCCCACCCAGGAAGCTGTCTTTCATTTCACCTTGTCTTTGTGTTCACATACAGACATCTACAAAGAAGAAAAATGAAAACCGAGGGGGAAAAAAATCACTTAAGCATCTAAATGAGACGCGTTCTGTCTCTCCAAGCTGTTCCCGAGCAGACATGATCCAACGGCTGTGATGTCGTTCAGCCATTTGCACCCATCAATCCATCACTGCGGCCATTATCATAAAGCTGCATAGCGCCAGTGTTGGCCTGCCTGCAACTCGCGCCAAGCTGCCCAGCGTAGGCACTCACTGGGACGGATGCTGGCATGGAAACGGCATTACCCTTCATGCTTTCCTGAGTATGAAATGACTTTTTTTTTTGTCATATCCGCTTTGAATTGCCAAATGAATTGAATTGCCTTCACTTTTAGAGAGAAACGCACACGCACACACACACACACACACACACACACACACACACACACACACACACACACACACACACACACACACACACACACACACACACACACACACACACACACACACACACACACACACACACACACACACACGCACACACACACACACACACACACACACACACACACACACACACACACACATACACACACACCTGAGTGGCGTCAGAGCCTATGCCAGCAGTGCCGAAAAGACAAACTGCTTTTTATGAGATATCTGCCTTACAAATGACTATACTTAAGGAGTGTTTCTTTTATGGGGGAAAACCACCTTTCTAAAACACACAGACCTGCTTCAGAGACATCAAAACCATTTGGGTGAAATCGTTCACATTTTTATATGTGAGTTGTGCATTTAGTCATTTACAAGCAATGTTTCCTAGGCCATTTTGAGCATGTTGCTGTGAATGCACACATTGATATATTAGCTCCTCGGGAATCATACCAATGACACTGGCATTGCTTACAACACGTTCTACAAAAAAGACCATAATTTTCCAGGATTTACAAGCATATTTCATATTTTCCTGGCCCAGTCTCACAATACGTGTCAGTTATTCTTAGTTGCTGTAACTACAGGTTACAAGTAAACAGAGTTCTGTGGTCCACCTCATATTTAATTAGTCTCTGTTCAGACAACACAGACAGTGACTGATTTTCTTAATCTGCCCATGCCTGTAAAAGCATCATGAAGTAGTGCAAAATATATGTAACACTCTTGTTTAAAAGTCTGCTGGATTCCCTGAACACTGTGTGCATCTGTGTGCACTTATTTGAAGGAGCGTGCATTTGGTAAGATTATGAGCTGTCAGAGCATCAGACATGAAAGAGTGGACCTATCAGAGAGAGACCAGGTGTTTTTCATTGCACTGGGAAAGCACAACAGTGTGCCCGTAACTACAGCTCAGTGCAGATGTAACAGGTTTTAGCATGACTCTAAGTCAATACAAAAAAAAACACTTCTGCTGCAGAAGGTTATTTTGTGAGTGTGAGTATGAACCTGTGGCACTTAACAGCAGTTTTTCAGAAGGAAGGCTTACATTTTTACAACCTGTGGAACAGCAACACACGTGTTGAAAGTGTGATGCGGATCGTGGGTGATTACAGGTAGAGAGGAAAGAAAAGAGAGCGAGCTCAGACCGTTCGGAGAGGCAGCGATGAGACGAGGGAGTTCAGCCAGGCACAGGTTTGGAGTGAGAGCGCACAGGTTGCAGCGTGCCTGCTCAACTTAGGTGTCTGTGAGACGTCTGGTCGTCTGTGGGCTCAGGTTCAGTGCCGGGGTAGACTAACGGGCATCAGGCGGCACTTCAAATGCACTACCATCTGCTTCAGATTACTGCAACCAGAGCAGCATGCACTCACCCGGTTGGAGAGAGAGAGAGAGTGCCAGAGAGAGCAAACGAAAAAGACAGAGAGAGAGGGGTTACTCGTATGCCTGTGTAAATCACTGTGACTGTTACAGGCTCACGTAAGGCTTCAGAGAGATCAGACATGCCAGCAGGAGAACTTGTGACACTTCAGACTACTGTAGTGTAATTCATATGTGGACCGCACTGCATTCTTCATTTGTTTGGGTGTTTGCTGATTTATATGGGGTTGCCATTTATATGAGCTGGACTTTTTAAAGGTAAAGGAAATCTAACATTGATGTTGTTTTTTAAGATATACAATAGACAAAAAAGAACTACTGTGCTATTTCTTTGGCTACTGCTGCAACTGATTTATGGTTCACTAGTCACTATTCAGCAAAGCTAAAAGGAAACATATGTTTTATCTCAAACACCAATCATGTCTGACAAATCTACAGTGTGACAGTTACGACGCCTCCTTCAAGACACTTCAACAATCTGTCTTTGTACAGGGACCTCCATCTCAAAATGCACAAGACACCACCCCACTGCTTGGGATGAATTGATGACATACATATTCGAGTAGCCGGTAAATGCTCATGACAGCAGTGTTTGCATTTCCATTTCCTCCTCTACACTTCACTTTGTCAAAAAATGTTCTGTGTGTGTGTTGTGGTTGGAGAAATGAAATGGTTATGCAGCACTGTGCAGCCCTATGCTAATTCCAACATGGCTGCCTTGTCTCACCCCCTTTTCAAATCACTCTCATCACTTTGTCTCCTATTTAATCCCTTTGCAATGTCAAAGATGGAGGGAAATGTAAGCACACTCAGACCAAGTCCAACACTTCCCTTTCACGGTAAACTGAACTCACTCTTGTCCAAATCATTCTCCTATTATCTATTCAAGTTTGTGTGAACTTGTTAGTTCTACTTGCTCCCTTTTCTTCCCCTGGCCTGCAAGGCTTCAGTTGAAGATGTGTCATCTCGTCATTGAGAGAGATAGTCATTCGTCAGCTGGAGGCCCATTTAAAGGAAATGAGTAGCTCTGAAAGGCTCCATGGCCCAAGACAGGCCTGAAATCTGGCTCATCAGGAGTCTGACCCTCGCACAAAAGCCGCCAGAGCCCCACTAAACATCTCGCCTCGCACCGTGGAGTGCTGCTTTGCATTACAAAAGACACTCAGAACAGCGTCATTTCGCTGTGAATATGGTCCGAAAACTAATGGGGAAAATGTAGCACACGTGGGATGATGCAATTTTACCCTAAGTGGAAAGTACTTTTAGCTTCCAAAGAAAAGTCTCGAAATCCCATTACATGCCATCAGCGGTACAATGATATATGGTTGTGGAGAAAAAAGAACAAAAGGACAATTAAAGCAAAAAAAGGGTCTTTAGGGTCTTTTTACTCTGCCGTCTCTATGTCCAAAAGTTTAACTTTCATTCTGTGTCTGTCTCCTATGTCTCAGGGCTCCAGCAAGCCATTTGGCAAGGCCTACAGTAAAAGAGAGAGAGCGAGTGCTGTTTAAAAGCTAGTCGATGGAGGGCTGGAGACAGACAAATGTAAACATATATATGAAAGGCAACAAATTCTTGCGCTTGAAAGGTTTCAGGGGACCTCTGGTTGGAGTCTCTCAAGTACCAAGAGTAAGCTAATATATTAAATGTATGAGTTGAACCATATAATCTGATGTATAGGTCCAACGTTATGCATGTGTTTATATATATATGTGTGTGTGTGTGTGTGTGTGTGTGTGTGTGTGTGTGTGTGTGTGTGTGAGTGTGTGTGTGTGTGCTTGCGTTCGTGTGTGTGAGAGAGAAAGAGGAGAAGAATAAGGTCTCTGTGCGTGCAGAATGGGGATAACACATAGCAGACCAAAGTCAACCACCTGCGCAGAAAAGTCAGTGTTTAAAGTATTATTTACAGCGTGGAAAATGCCATCCACTGCTCTTACCCTCAATCAAAGAGAAGGTCAGTATCCTTATTGACCCTCGGTTAACAGTATTGGACAGTAGGTAAAACATGGCCTCTCTGCAAAGGTTTGTTGGGCTGCACATATGAAGAGCTCCAGATGTTCACCATGACGTTCCCTGGCCCCCTTAGGTGAGGCAGCGTGTATTACTGCTTTACCACAACCAAGTGAGGGTTCTCTAGTTTGACATTTTACTTTCAGCTTAATTAGCGCACGCAGCCAGTGCAATGACTTGCAAGCAATTCAAGAGAATAAAAAACATTTTAAATACATATGATCCAGTAAATCCTGGGGAAATCCCACTTTGAATCAAGCACAGAGAACTGAAACAACAACAAAAAAAGACAAAAATGAAGACATTTATAGACATAATGCTATTTAAATCATAATCCAATAAACCCAGCCCCAAATTGCCGGAACAAATCTGCCTGAACAAAGCTGTTGAACATGCTATTAAATCCAACTCCACCCACTCTCACCTGCCGCCCAGCCCAGTGCCAGCTGGCCCAGTATGGTGCATTTACCTGGGTAAACACGACGCTTCAGCTCCTGCTGGGCTATTGTTGTTGCGCTTTGCTGTTTATTCAGCTGTGTTTTGGAGTCTTATATAACTTTCTCCCAAATTCCAGCACGCAAAGAGTCTTACAACCAATTAGCATTTTGCTTCGGGAGATTTCTTGGAGTCTTTCCACATCACAATAGAATGGAGCTTTGTGCCTGGTGGGCATGGTTGGAAAAAAATGTGGGTAATTCAATTTTATCAATCAGCTGATGTTATTACAGAAAGAGAGAGACAGAGAGAGAGAGAAAGAGAGGACAACAAAGACAGAGAAAGTGTTTCTCTAAAAGAGCCAATATCAGTGAGGTCTAATTAATTCCACTTCTCTGAAAGCAAGTATATTAATGTCACGGTTGTGGTCATCGGCAGATTTCTCTCGATAAGCTTCATTCCACTCATGTTGAGCTCACATGTCGCTTCAGAATCCAATATTATTACTCAATCACACATAGTTCAGCAAAATCTCCCTCATACAGTAAGTGTATGAGTGGAAACTAAACATAAGCCAGTGGACGTCAGTGAAGGGTTATGAGTGTTTTGTTTTGTTTTGTTTTGTCTCAGAGGGGTCTCTGTGTGTCTTGGGGGTTGGGTAGGGGGGCATTTGGCACTTGGTATGTGCCTGAGGAGATCAAAGATCTCTCTGAAATGCCCCTACTGTGACAGCAGAGCCACATCTCCCTCAGCTGAGTCCTCCGATTCTCAGCGCAAACACAAAAATACCTCACATTTCAGTCCGCCTTTCACACACTTCCACATCTGGCACATTTAAATGCACTACAGATCAGGAATTTGGACTAAACTGAGGAACATGTTTCAAACTCCGAGGGTTTGATCTAATGCCCAGTTATTGGGCGCCTGTCAAATAGAGCTCCCAAAAAATGTAAGCAGTGTAATATCAAACATATTCAACATGTATATGTTCCTCAGCAATGAAACCAGTGTACATTTATTTTTGAAGAAAATGTGTTAATTTTTAGACACTCTTGATAACGTATTTTACATCAATTATCATGACTTAAACTGCACTTGCAATTTTTCTACATAAATAAAAAGGACTTCTTACCATCAACAGTGATTTTGCCAAGACTCCTTGAGTGACATCATCGACACCTCTGAAGTGTGAGGCAGAGGAACCTCAGCTAGCTCTGTTTCGACTCAACCCGAGTGCCATTAGTGGCTGTCATGAGACAGTCCAATGGCGTCTAGTTATTTTTCACCGTTTCCCACTTTGTGCGGGAGTATGAGATTACCCAGCCTGATACTGACCGTGTAAACCATTCACACCCAGCCACCAAAGCACAGGCTCTCTCGGTATGAGACTCTGTTGCCTTAACAATAGACTGTGTGTGTGTCGCTATATTCAAACAGATTAAGGACTTTTTTCACTGGCAGGGACACATTTAGGTTACACTATCCAAAGCCAAAAACTGTGACAAAAAAAGGTTGACAAAAGCAGCTCAAGACTCAAATGCAAAACACTGGTTGCTAAGATCAAACCAGTATGGAGAGTAATGGTTGCCATTGACGTCAGCTATTCGGGCAGAAATGTGTTCAAGAGGTTTACTCAGGTGTACAGCAATCGCAAGCATCCTCAGCGAAAGCAAGCTGGCCCACTCACCCGATCCAGTAGAAACAGAGGTCCTCGGGGGAAGGCATGTCTTGATGACGCAGTTTCCGACATCCACGACGCAAGTGCTTCTTCCGGAGGACGCAGACAATCTAGACAGCTTAAAACCCCCGTTCCTTATCTGATCCAAGATGCTTATTCCCAGCACTTTGTGTCAAACTACTATGAGGTTGTTCCATGTGGGCTATCGTTTACGCTTGTGACAGTTCAAGAGAAGGGTAGAGGGAGGGTGAGAAGATTGTGATTGAAAGACAGGGAGATTGAGATAGAGAGAGAAAGAGAGAGGGAGAGAGTAAGAGGAGGGAAGAGAGTCTAAGCACCTTAAGTGATAGCATCTGACACCGGCTCTGCGGTCTTTTACAGAAACACGTTGCCAGGCTCTGGCGTGATACTCTTCCCTCTCGCTGGGTGAACCTGATAGCCCTGCCCAGCCCTGCACTCAACCTTTCAGCCTGGACGCAGAAGAAATGTATCTGTGATCAATAGGACACAAGAACTCTCTCCACCCTCTTTCTGCTGTCCAGCATATAATGTGATAACAATAATCTGCTCCTGGACAGATTTAAAACTATTCAGACATAATGATGCTTTAATATACATATCTATACAGTGTGGTCACTTATACAGACTTACTTGCTGTCTATTCCTGTAGCCTCATCTTAGATTCAATGCAATAAATGCGAGGGAATCCATAAAATGTTCAAATGTCATTGACACCACCTGCTAAACTGAGAATAATGAAGGTCTTTATATAAAGGCTGAATGGGTGTTGTAGACTTGGGATATCTTTTGAAAGTCACTGTGTTAGCCAATAGACTCAGTTTGTTCCTAGCAAAGTCATATTTTGCAAATCCCGTTCGGGCGCATTAACCACAAGGCCCTTCCCGGCATATGGCCCCATCTCAGCTCCATTAACCCGATGCATGATGTCCCCAAAACCCTAAATGAATTCTTCCGTCTGACCGTAAACCCCAAGCAAAACCAGCACCTTGATCTTCGCCTCTAATCCTGGTCGAATCACTCAGCGGTGTGTGCCGACAATGTCAGTCAGTCAGGGAGTTTCCGCATCCAAAATCAACTACATTTGCTCTCCAAAAGAGAGGGTTCAGACCACCAAGCTCTCCTGAAGAAAAGTGAGAGGCCTCAGAACAGAACAGTGATGCATAAGACCAATGCTCAAGCCATAGTATATGTTGGCAACGAGTCGGAATAAATGTTTCTGGAAAGAGCAGGGAAGGGCAGGGAGTCATGACTGAAATATGAGAAGATGTATACTTCTTGATATATTGAGAGAGGACTGACATTTAAGTTTAAGTGTGATCTGTATTCCATACCAGTTGCACTGAGGTTGGGTTTGGTATGTGTGCAGTATTGAAGTGTGTTTGCTATGAGGTCAGGTTTGTGAAAGTGATATTTAAGTCATGTATATAAGAGTGTGTTTACTCTCATGTTGTGTTTCTCTTGACATTGAGATCTGTGAAGCCTATGAATAATTGATTTGTTGTAATATCGTCATTTACTGTACAGTTTGTAAATGTAGTTACTCTTGCCTAGAGGTTATTTTGAGCTTGTCTGCTGGCATTACATTAAGGCCATGTAATGGTACAGTTGTATTGCTTTTCCTTAACACACATGTTAACTGTTCAGATAAAAGCTCATGTCTGTTTTTACATTCAGCTTCCCTTTAGCTCCTCATAGTTTGTAGAAGTAGTCCCTCTTGGATTGATAGAACGTTGTTTTGAGAGTGCTCTCCCTATTGTAGTGTTTAAACTATTAAGGTAGTTAAAGCAGGTAATGCAAAAGGTTGTTTTCTGTGTGTTGAGTCCAGGCAACATAATGTCTTTTGCGTTGTGGTAATTTTACTTTTTG
>NC_137926.1:24784589-24797089 GCF_963457725.1 Sprattus sprattus
TGTGTGTGTGTGTGTGTAAGACAATACCCAATAAGTGAGCAATACACACTTGCATTTCTTCTCATAACAACTCATATTCACACACACACACACACACACACACACTGCTGAGGGCATCCAAGTCCACTCATAGGGCAATGACTTACCCTTTGGACGTGGAGACACCACAAGCCAGGGAGAGACCAGATGAACCTCAAAGCCCTCACAACAACTAACCCCATAGGCATCCCACTCTCTGCCAAACTTGAGTCTCGCATCACTGGACCTAATGCTCAAGGCCACACTCAAATAGCCAACAACTCCAGAGGAGAAAAACAAACCACAACACAGGATCCGGGCCCAATTATGCAGCTACAGCAAATCACCAAACCAAAACTTTCACACGTTAGCGAATATCAAAACACCAGTGCACATAGTGAGGACACCAGATAAGTCGTAATAATATTCACCCCTCAGCTCAGCCAAGGTCACTGAATTCCACAGGGTATGCGAAAAAAAGGCAACACAAACATGATGTAGCTTGGGGAGTCCTGTTCCAGCTCACGGTGAACACCATCTCAGTTTACCACACACACCATAAACTACACTGATGCATCGCATCTTTGTGTGTTGTTTTAATAAATTACCTAATTTGATTATCCTGAAACGTTTTGATTGTCATGCCAATCTTAACCAAGATACAAGATTAATTAAATCCAGTCATATAGTGGTTTGCATGAAGGGTTTTTCTTTTTTTTTTTGCACATTTGGTTCCACAGTCAGATCAGGACATGGCACCATGCCCTGTTGCCTGGGGAAGGAAATCAACTGCCCTGATTTCACAGAGATTTACCCGGGGGCCTTAAAACACGTTTCATTTTACAGCAGGGCTCTCATCAGAAGGCAATGAGGATGACGTCCACAGAAAAGCAAACAGTTTCACGTGGATCCATGTTTCGATACGTGCAATGACGCAGAAGTACGTCTGTGGAAAACCAAGAAAACATGCCGTTGCGAACGTTACGAACCGCTAACCTTTCACCCAATCACGGCAAACCTGACTGCAGTCACATGCCATGTGGCTTTCATTTGGATATGAACCATCTCAGCGAGGTGGAAGGTCTCGCTGGTGTTTTTTTGGATTTGTTTGGACAAAATCACCTTGCAATTGGGGTTGACTGCCAACCACCCAGAGGTCAGGTTGGGATGAACGTGTGTCTAGGGAAAGCCATGAAATCCAGTTAGTACTGCAGGAATGCCTATTCGCCCCTTGTGTCTGGGGTAGAAGCTGGGGTGAGCATTACAACAGTTACACGAATCAGCTCAGGGCACGGCTCCCAAAACAGCTCCTTTGACCTCGCCCGAGCTGTGTTTAATTTTCTAACCTCAACTGATCCACAATGAACTCTCCCTCTCCTCCTGTCCTCCCTCCTCCTCTCTCGATGTGTCTCTTTCAGTTACTCTCCCTTTCCCTCTTTTTCTGTCCCTAGTTTGCACACAGCCCGAAAGTAGCATTAGTATCTGTCTTTCGGGAACATTTGTGGGACCTCGCTTAGAATATTCCGATGCACATACATTACGTTTCAGCTTCAAAACATTTCCTGTGCCTGGGTCTCCCATCCCAAGTGTCTCATCTACGGCCCCCTAGGTTATTCCCCTGGCTTATCGGGGATGCCTCAGAGCACAGACCTTGCAAATGCCATGAAAACAGAGCAGAACTTAGTTCAAACCAGGGGAAGCTGTGCAAACAGCCACCAGAAGGCAACGCCCTCCAGATTCCCATTGTTTATTCTATTCCCTTTTTGAGTGATCGCCACCTAAATGGATCTGATGAAGAAATCCCTCGCCTCTCCTGATAGAGCCAACCCGGCAGAGCGAAAGACCCCTTGATGTCACATAATGAGTGTGCATCTGCATACCGTGTGCTGCAGACATGTCAGCTGCCGACGCATAGAGGTCAGAGGTCAATCTCTCTGTTGCAGCCGTGAACTGCCCTGACAGGCTAAATTTAAATGAAATTGAGACCTAATTTAAATAATAGCTAGCATTAAATCATTTTCATTTAATAATAACAGATCTTTAACTATTTACCGTACATTTATTGCTAGTGTTACTGAAAATATTAGTCATTATGGAACATATTACTGTTATAAACACAGCTCCTGTGGTTAGTACTGCATAATCAGTGTTCAGCAGACCAACTTTGGCAATGTTTTTTGTGAAATCACCTCAGTAGTAACTCAGCCACAACAGTGTGAGAGGAAACCCATGAAATCGCACTGAAGCTCACAGAGGCCAAGTAGCTTTGGAAGAGATGGCATGTGGCAGCCTGAAGCCAGGGGGCATTTTCCAGATGCTTTGATGTGCGTGACACATGTGCCTCACCCACACACCCCTCTGACCCCGGATCAGAAGAGTTTACCCATGATCCATGATCACGTCCTCCGAGTGCAACTCGATCTGGATAAAGCCCCCTCGCCCTGATGGAAACCCGATATGCAATCAGCACTGACCCTGAAGGCTTTAGCGGGACTTTTAGGCAGACAGTTTAACCTGATGAAACACACCCAATCACACACTAATGGGAAGAGCTTTCCAAGGGCTTCCTCCTTGTGTGAGTTTGGCCACTACTTCTAAAATGACGACAGCAAAGACACATATATTTCAGATGCCTGATGACCTTCATCATCCAGCTTTTAAGGAAGCGGTGGTGAAGAGGGTCATACCAATATCCTTAATCATCTGAGCATCATGCCCATCAGTGTCTCAGCTATAGCAAACTCCCTCTTCTCCACGAATGAACAAAGCTGAGTCTGTTGACATGATGGCTGTCTTTGAGGGTTAGGGAAGCTACCTCTAATACGTGGATTTCGTTATAAACCAATTTGATGAAGCTTTTTGTTTCTGTTGTTAGTGTCTACTGTGAAACACAGACGTAGAGGCATAGAGATAAAGAGAGAGAAAGAGAGAGACAGATTACAACAAACAAAATAATGCAAACGTACATACTCTCTCTTACACACACACACACACATACACAAATTTGTCTGAATGAAGCCATCACTCAGAGGCTTCATACTTGTGTGTGTGTGTGTGTGTGTGAGTGTGTGTGTGTGTGTGTGTGCATACATACGCGTGTTGCGGCAGACCCCAGGTGGGTTGCCATTTGGCCGTAAATCACCAGTGTGAAGCACAGGTAGTCATTACGCTCCCCGGGAGAACAACTGTTTCTCTCGTGCTCTCCCGCATTCCTCCCGTCCCATCTCCTCCTCGGGGCCACCATCAATAGCCAGCGCTGTCATCTCCCCCTCAAAGGGAGAAACACGCCTCTCAGCCCCTTCCATCTCCTCTCCTTCCTTTCCTTCCTTCGACCATGCAGAAGTTCACTGTCAACACTGTGGCCTCAGAAAACATCTGTACGGCGGTAATTGCCCTGTAATATTGTGCCAGACACACACCTTCTTCCAGCTTGATATTTCAATTCTGTGTGTGTCCGCCTACCCTGTCTTCCTCCCCGGAATGGATGTCTTCATACGGCTCTGAACCCGCTCACCTCCCGGCACAACATGAAGGTTAAGTACAGGCATGGATCATTCTTACAAGGCCATCACCCAGATACACTGAAGGAGAACACAGTGTAGTGTTTTGGACTGAAAACATAATAGAGTGTGCTTGTTATGTCATGATTAGCAAAACAACCAGTGTCATTGGCTATAGTCTTTCATAATGCTATTACTTACGGAACTTGCTAATGATAACACTTATGTGTTACGAAGTAATAGTTAAAGGTTGAGTGTGTGATTCTGGTGCAACTTTGTTGATATTTGAGCTCAACAGCCAATCAAATTCCACCCTTGCTTCCGTTTGCGTGGAATAGTGTATGGCTCGGTCCGAGCCACTTAGTTTGTGTTCCATTTACAGAGCCAGGACTCTGTATGAACACCAAAGTACACACAATACGGCCAGCTGGAGGACTGTGAGGAGCAATTTGCTGAATAAGACAAAAAAAGTGTTGGATTAGAATTGCAGGCCGTACTTTTTTATTTCTTAATAGTTTATGCTGTAACTATGACTGTACATATTATATAAAGAATGAATCAATCAGTTGCATTTTTACAAAGAAATGTGTGATCCTTCCACATTGAGCAGTCTGCATAGTGAGCTGAATGATGAGAGGAAGCTGTGTGGTCTTCCCGAGCCTGATCCCCCTCAACACTAATCTCCCTACAAAAGGACAAGCTGTGTCCTTCTCATTAGACCAATCACATCAAACTCAACACTTCCAACCAGGTCACACGCACACAGCGACACCTACTCTCACAAACACATATGCACACACACATACTTACTTTTTCTTTTTTTCTATCCAATGATTTCCTACTTTATATGTGACTAATGTGTGTGTGTGTGTGTGTGTGTGTGTGTGTGTGTGTAGGTATGTCTTCCTTACTATGCACGTGTAAATGCCTATCCTCTTTCACAACAGGCTTGGCGCCATGTTGGCCACCCAGTGGAAGTGTGAGAAGATGACTGGGTGCTGCACCTTGACCAATTGTATGACGTACTATGTGACCAGCTTCAAAGGCGGATGGAAGGACACGAGGGAAGAATTTGGACACACTTCATGCATGGGGAAGCGCTGACATACTGCTCCTGCACTCTGTCTGGTCAACCTGGACCCAGTATACTGTATATCGTTATACCCACATATGTTCTAGTTTATGACTCATGAATGCTTGTGTCCTATGTTTGTCAGATTCAAATCTAGCTTGTGTATTGTATTGTATTGTTCGTGTGACGAGGTTATGCAATTGGCATTTCACAGTGAAACGCTGCATGACAAACTTAGAAATTATGCTGCTGACATCACAGTGTCCCTCTCCAGAGTTTATTTCCCCGCAGAGGTAGATACCCATCACAGACAACTTCCAAGAAATGCTGGGACCTCTTGTCTGTTTTTCCATCATGCACTTGACATACCCTCAAAAACAAGCCTGTTTGAGCCACACCTGAAAAACATGAAGCTGTCCCGTACCCCTACTTATATTCCAAGTCAATCTGTCTGTTTCAGTTTCTGTTGGCCATGTCTGTGTTTGCATATGACAAGCAAACTGGCTTTCTTTCCAAACCCATTCTTCAATGTACAGATACTGACATGACCACCTCTAACATGGCTCCAGTGAACACCTGACCCTGACTGAGTCGGACGTCTGCTATAATTGCTGACCACTAATCTATGTTACAGACCATGTCCACAGGCAAACAGCTTTTGTTACATTGGTATGTATACCATTCAGAAGATACAGGGGAAGCTTGGAAGTGTACACATTAGTGAACATTAGAGGTTCGCACTTTATTCTGCTCTAATAACTGGCTGCAAATTATTCCTTACATACTTTCCAAAACCAAAGCATTATATTCCTTCTCAGTATGTTCACTTAAAAAGAATGACCTTCTGCTCAGTAAGCAGAGTAGAGTGGTCTTATGCTTTATGTCACCTTCAGCAAGTCAGACAACTTGTTTTGCAAAATGGATTCTAGATGTGTCTCTTACTCAGTCTATCTCTCTCTGTCTCTCTGTCCTTGTCAGCCTTTCTGTCTGTGTGACTGTCAAGCCAGTTGGAAAGAGGTAGTTTGTACTGTGCGCTTGGCAATAAATAAACAATGTCCCTTCAAGAGCTCTGAAACGCAAAGCCTGAAATATTAATTGTCTTTGTTAACGGACACAGAGAGAGGGAGAAAAAAATGGAAAGCAAGACACGAAAAATCACAGTTGAGGAACAGCCTAAATATTTCAGACAAATTAGGTTTCAAAATCACATGAAGAAAAATATATTTAGCCCCAAGCGCAAAAATCCAAGAATGAAGTTACATGCGGAAGAAAAAAAATCCCTGGACTTGGAATTCGGCAGCAAATCGCCGCCCCTTGACGACTGTGTAATTACTGTGTAATTATGGGTAGGAGAGCATCACTGTTTTAGGGTCCCTCAATCATTCCCCTGGTTGGGGGTTAGGGTGGGATGTAGCTGTGTGTGGTTGGGTGGAGGTGGGGAAGGGGAAGTGGGGTGTAGAAGAGATGTGCTGGGCTCAGCTAAAGAATGCATGAGGGAGCAGAAACCGGATGCACACCGGTGAACTCACATCTCACACACACACTCATCATTCTCTCTCTCTCTCTCTCTCTCTCACTGTGGCCAAAAGGGATCACTCTGTCTATGCTTTGGCCCACATTACAAAGCTCCCTCCAGGAGGCCAGGAGAGCGCTCACATCATCCAAGCAGACAAGCGGGAGGGAGGGGAAGGGCTGGCAGGATCAAAATATGTACCAGCACAGGAGGGCTGAGTTGGGAGATCAGGAGGGGGACAAAACTGTGATTACAGTAATAGTGATGATAATGATGGTGATTTCAGTAATGATCATGAGGATCATGGCAGCCACTGGTAATTATGGCAATAACCACCATCTGTCCACAAAAGATATCAAAGAGCATTATGCAGGCCAGGTCGTAATCACCTGCTAATAACTCCATCTTTTATTCCATCTAGCAGGGCTGTGTGGGCTTCTGAGAGGCCTGTTTTGTGAGCAGTAAATTGCTAATAGAATCCTCAGACATGGAAAGCAGGAGTGAAAGCTGTTTTTTCACCGGGTCTGAAATGCAAGAAAGATCTGTTTGTCCAGTTATCATTATGCTTCCTGGAAAAAAAAAAAAAAAACATTTTGTTGCCATTGTTAGAAGACCTTTTATATCACATGTTGTCTCATACTTTTGGCATGACCTAATGGGTTTCACACTCTTTTGAGCCTGGAGATAAATGTCAATGCAAACCTGAAGGCAGATTAGATTAGAGGTCTATGATAGTCATGTCTGCTGACATGTGTAGAGGTCTTTACAGCACGAAACTGTATATCAGTAATTTCACTAACTGGCTTTCATCTGATGCTTCATCACAAACCAAACAACTTAACTTTTCTAGAACCTATTATCCTGATATATGGCTGCTTGTTAGTGTATTTTTTTTAAGTATTTGAAAGGTGCCATCATAAACTAACTGGAAGCAAGATAAAATTGTGTCTGCAACCTCATAAAAATGAATGAATGGATGCATATGACAGGTGATACATGCAAATTAACACCGTGAAACATCAAATGAAAGCATAGACCTCATGAATATGTTAATAACATTGTAGTAGAACATGCATTTTCCCCACAAATGATATCTATTATTAAAATACTACTCACTTCAGATAGCAATGCACTGATATTACACATTGGAATAGAAATAGGACACAATTTACACATCTGTCCACACTAGGACACACTTATCATTGCTGGTGAAAGTATGTACCTTCTCCCAGGTAATTTACACAATAATGAAAAAAGACTAATTTCATGGTTCAGCATCTGCTCCAAATAATGTTTGCGTTGTTTTGGCCATGTTTTTGCTTTAAGTTTGCAAATGTGTGTGACTGATGCATATTTAACTAGTTAATTATCAGTTGGCTAAGTTCAGGCGCTGGCACTCGCTTTGACCCTTGTGGACGGCGAATGCGCTATTTGGAAAACGATGTTTTTTGTTAGGGCATAATTAGAGTTTTGCCTCAGTAATCTAGTGTCTAGACCACTCCACAGCCAGAGGAACAGCGGGGTAGACTCCACAGTAACCTCAACCTCAGCCAGCGAGCTCAGAAATCTTCAGTGAACCAGCGAGCACACAACTATGGCAAACATCTCATCCCCTTTACCATACACCAGCAGCACCAACCACAACAGATATACGAGCCCTTTTTAAAGGCAACAGTGGCCATACGGCTGGCAAAAATACCTCAACCCTTTTATTGACTGTAAGCCAACATGCAACACTATAATAACTTCACAAAAGTCATATTTGGCCCGGGAACAGCAAAGTGCCCCACATACAGAAAATGAGCAGACACACACAACACATAGACAAGAAACGACACAAACAACAGTCTCACAAAACACTTTACATTTCTTTGTGCGTACGCTCTGACTTTTCCGCCACATTGAGGTGGACGGCCTTCATTTGGCAGTCGAAAGAATTGGGCTGCAATCTAACAAGTGAAGGATTCTCTAGTGAGTCACGCTGTGATGGATGAGAATTCCCCCCGCTGCCTTAATACACACATCCCCTGCTGCTCGTGTGGGTTTCAGAGCATTCTGATGCTTCATCCTGACTCAGATAGAAGAAAAGGGTATGGATGGGGGTGGATGGATGGATGAATAGATAGATAGATAGATAGAAAGATAGAGAGAGAGAGATAGAGAGAGAGATAGTTGTGATGAGTTAGACTGGTCAGGTTCAGTGTCGAATCAGGTCATCACACACACACACATGCACGCACACACACGCACACATGCACACACACACCCACGCACACACAAGCAGCTGGGTGAGATGGATGTTTGCGGGTGATGAAAAGGTCAAACACTAATCCCATCTGCAACCGCTTTAACACACTGGCAAAAGGGCGCATTCAGCACTGTGCCTGTCAATTGCGGTATGACTTAAATCAATCATGGAACACTTCACAGCAGCTCACTTTGTTTGGGTCATTATGGAGTCATGAGATGGGCTGGGAGCTTCTGCAACTCTGTCTTCAGTCCATGTGTGCGTATGCACAAAAATACCCCTCATATACATTCTTTAGATAGCCAATGACTATATCACAAGTGACATGAGTACCTCTCAAAAGTATGCAAAGCATTACATTCATAAAACTCACCAGGCATGCAGGACACTAAGCACACAGAGCATGGAACATGTTTACAAGGGGGGGAAAAAGTTTAATTACAGAGCTACGCCTCCATCATAAATTTAAATAATGTCATGAACAGCTTACCTACAAAACAGAAACATCATTGTCAATAGACAAAAAAATATATGATGCTTTGCACCACCTAAATCTATATGTGTTCTTCAGAGATGGGGGTGAACGTCCTTTGTCATTAAAGCAATTTAACCATGGAGGCGGAGTTTAAACCGCCTGACTGGACCAATGCCATTTCATAAACAGAATGTTGCATGCTCTGCTTATCCATTTCAATCTGCAGTCCTGAATAAGCAGCGTCCAGATGGACTCCTCCACCATCTCTGCTGCTGTCATTATGCTTAAATATATCACTACATGTATGTGAGTCAGGGCAATAGCATGCAGTTTCTTCTGTACAAGTGGTATAAATATTTACAGACATTCAACATGAATGTGTTTTCATTGTGCGACATGTGAAATAGGATGGTTGAAGCCTTCTGCTTTTGATTAAAAAGAAAAAGGAAAAAAAAAAATGTGTTTTCTGTTGTTGTGCCAGGAATGGAAACATTTAGTCAAAGTAAGACTGGCAAGCAGCAAAAAGAAAAACCAAATCACGGACACAAAAATGTACGATCGTTCTGAAGGTTTTATGATTTGTTACTTTTTTGAAATTTGTGCAACAAATCCTCACTGCAAAGCTTCAATGACCACAGGGGTTATAATACATAGAGGCACTTACAACAACCTGACAGCTTTCAATATGATATAGAGACAGATTTTTTCTATATAGTGAGACTACCTCAGCATATGCCCTCAGATCCATCTATCTGCTAAAAGAACCCTCCCCCTTAAAAACAGTCCATAGTTCACCTCTCCAGGCATTTGTCTTTACTAACCCTCATTCTCTACTGAGACTGTGGTCCTCCAAAACCCCATAGTGCAGGCTAATTTTAGGTCTGTTAACCCAAGGGAAGCAGACTGTTATCCTGGAGGGCTGCGGGTCTTTTTTTCATCCAGTCCGAAATACATTCAAAGCCTAGACTCTTGGCTGCAAATTAAGAATGTGTTCTCCTTCTCCAAATGAACTGTAAATTGAAATGTGGCAATCTGCTGGAACAGATATCCAATGGGTAGTTCCATGATTACATTTTTACCTGGTAAAAAATCTGATTAGCATATGACAAATAGCTTGGCTATCTAAACAAAGCTTAGCAACCCAAAGGTATATATGCCAAAATGGAAGAAATGAAACTACATGACAAAGACAACATCTTACAGACATAGAAATTAGCTCGATTGTTAGCCATTTCATGATAGCTAACTCTGGTCCAAAAAAAAAAAAATTTGTTTTCGATTTATAGCTTCTTGGAACCTTGTTTATTAGTTCACACTCATTACATTGTAACTACATTTCGAAATAGCGTGTAACATACTAAAACATGAGTTAATAACAGAACTTTGATGTTTTGTACTTACATAAACTAGTTATATTTAAAAATGTAAAGCTATGTAAGTACAATTATATATTCATGTTTACCATGTTACACTGTTATCATGTAGTTGCAACGCAATGGATATTGTGCAAGTGATATGTAACATACGCTATAACCTTTCTTTGCTGTAGTTGGTGGAAACTGTGTGATAGTCTTTAGGGAGCTGGTTTGAACCCTCAGTTGGCTGGTTTCTGGGAGCCCTTTTGGACTCAGTGGTGGTGTCGCCGGTTGCGGCTCTTGCGGATCTCCTGCATGTGCTTCCACTTGCCCCGGAGGCGTGTGCGCTTCTCACGGAACCACAGCGTCTCGCAGTACTCATCCATGGACCGCGCTGGCCCACTCAGCATGCGCATGAAGTCCTTGTAGCGCTGCCGGCCCTCGGCCCCCATGGCGACGGAGGCGGTGGGGTCCTCGGCGGGCCCCCGCTGGGGCGGTGATGGTGGTGGTGGCGGGTGACCATCGAGCTGCCCGTTCTGGAGGACGCGGACGGAGAAGCGCAGCAGGGTGCGAGTGAAGCGCTGCTCCTGGGAGGTGCAGAGGTAGGAGCCGGCATCGTTCCGCTGCAGCCAGCGAATCAGCAGCCCCCGCTCCGTCACCAGCACGCGATCGTCAGCCTTGACCTGCAGCACACACACACACACGCACGCACACACACACACACAAACACACTCATCAGTCATCTCCACACGGCAATTTTTCAATTACCAACATTGTTGTTTGTATTGTAAGCGTTATCTGTTTCATTTGATGTGACTCCACGAATACATTTCAAACGCATTCAAAACGTTCTACTTCATGGTATATAGTTATTTCTTCATGCATCTCAAGAGAGTGACATATCTGAGTAGGCATGGAAGCCAAAAACTAAAAAAAATGAAAAATAAAGACAGTACACTTGAGACACATTCCAAAACAAGACTACACCAATGACAACAGCAAGGTCAAAACATCTCTAGTTGCACACTTGAGGCCACTAGATTGCTGATGTGAAAAACAACTCCGGCTCGGGCAACGGGGCCATTACTGCCTTGGCATGCTTTCGTTAAGCTGGTGCCCTCAATGGAAAACACAGCAGTCACCTGTTGAAGTTTGCCTCATAAATCACCCACACAATGACACAGCAAATTAGGGCAGGACAAAAGAAGGCTTCCCAGCCAAGGTCAAAGGTCACCGGCACAGTCGAAGGGTCGCTTGAGTGACCTCAGAGTTTGGGCTTCTGCCAGTGGATAATTGTTACTAATTACTATATGACTGCTCATTAAGCTGCAATTAGATCAACAAGCCTTCTGTTTAATAGTAAGGGAGAGCAAGTGAGATGGATGGAGATAAAGCAAGAGTGAGAGGGAGGGAGTGAGAGAGAGAGAGGGTGAAAGAGAGAAAGCTAGAACGGAAACAGGGGCATTCCTGAAACCCAATAATGAGTTGACCTGCCCTTGTTTTGGAGTGCACCGTGACTTCACAAGCACTAACCATCACATGGAGAACAATCCTAATCTATGTGCAAGGTGTGTGTATCTGCATGTGTGTGTGTGTGTGTGTGTGTGTGTGTGTGTGTAGTTGCATGCATGTGCATTGGGTTTATGGGTGTGTATTCGCATATGTATGTGGCTAAGGACATGAGGGTGACTCTAATCTATACACAAGCTGTGTGTCAGTCATGCTAATGACTTCTGGAGGAGGAAGGATGTCGAGCGATCGAGGTCAAGGGTCAATCAGGGCTGGCCTGAAGATGCTGAGCTCATAGGAACGCGGGCAAGGTGAACGCAACGCCAGGGTCCTGCTGACCGCCACAGAAACCCTGATACATCGATCTCCTTCTGTCTCTGTCCCTGCTCCATCTATCTTTCGCGCTCGTATTCACTGACTCTGCTCTCTGTTCTCCTGCTCCCTTTGGTGCCTGCCTCTGTCCCCGCTAAGCTATTCTGAGAGAGCCAGGGCGCGGGTCCAAGAAAGTTTGTTTATTTCTCTTGTCCTTAATTTGAAAACTTTGTTAGCAAGTTAGATGTAGAACGTTGTTCGCCTTACCAGCTGGGATGTCTTGGTAACACACACAAAAAAAAATCTGTTCACGGGCTTACAACAAATCGTATTAGTCTTAAGAATTGCTCCAAAGGCTTTACTGATAAATACTACTGACTCTTGCTTTGCAATACACCTGGGGTTCACAACTCCTTGCCTCATCTTTTTTTCTTTTGACTGTTCCTCTCTCTCTCCCTCTCTCTGTCTCTCTCTCTCTCCCCTTGATAGTTCTGATGT
>NC_137926.1:24802089-24827089 GCF_963457725.1 Sprattus sprattus
GCAGACAAACACTGAGTAATTTAAGTGCTGCACTCAACCATCTACCATTACCGTGATGAATAGTCCACACGCATGCACTCTAACATCAAGGACATATGTCAGATCGGAAACTTATTTTGGGGTATTTGCTTCCAACTCTTTCCTGCTATCCATTCATATGCTGTGCATCCCAAAAGGCTATAAAAAGAGAAGGTCTATGCCAAAGGGCTGTGCTGAAGGTCCTTGCTGATTTCCCTAAAGTCATATTTTGAGAACTAAGCCCTGCACATGTTTAATAAATCAGTGTCATGAGCAATTATCTCTGTCCCCCCCTGCTTTCAGGTTGTGGTTACACCTGACCCCGATTCAGCGTTGGGAAAGAAAAATGCGTGGCTTTGTCAATCTGTTGGCCAGAGAACACCTCTGCACAGCCTGCGGAAAGGAAAGAGTGTGTGCGTGCGAGTGTGTGTGCCTGTGTGTGTGTGTGTGACAGTGTGTGTGTGTGTGTGTGTGTGTGTGCGCGTGTGTCTGTGTGTGTATGTGTCTGCTCGTGGGTCCTGAACCACTGACAAAGAGCGACGTGACTGTCCAGACTTTGGAGGACCGTGCAGAAATGTCATCTCACCTCCTCCCTGAGGTCAGAACCAGGTTTCTGGTAGAACCAGCGGATGTGGGCCTGCTGTGATCTGGAGACACACTCAAGGAAGGTGGAGTTTGTCTCCACGCCAAAGATCAGCTTCTCCTCCCCATCTTTACCTATAATCAAACATACACAGGAAGGAAGAAAGAAAGAAAATGGAAGGCCATGTCTGAGTCCATGTCTGTGGAAATGTCTGTGTGCTTGTATGCACACTGATAGAGCTGCTCCACCAATCACAGTCACTGTAAGGGCATTAAGGGGCGGGATGCCACAACTCACCATCCTCTGTGTCCCAGCACTGGCTGGATGGGTCACCATGCTTTATGTCCTGTCTCCTGGCTCTCCTGCAGCAATCAAGCCAGAGATGTTAGACAGACACAGGCATACAGTACATATAAACACACACACACACACACACACACACACACACACACACACACACACCAACACATTCATGGACTGAAATAGGTGAAAAATACATGTTCGATAAAGACTAAAGCGTAAAATTTCAGATTCACTTTAAATGAGTAAATATGAAATACATAGCATAATAATATAATAAACAGCAGTTTGTTTTTAAACTGAGTATCTGTTTCCTGTGAGTTTCCTTTGTGTGAGTAAAACATAAAGACAAAGAAAGACAAAGTGAGAGAGTGTGTGTTTGTGTGTCAGTGAGTTTGTGAGAGAGAGAGAGAGCGAGAGAGAGAGAGAGAGAGAGAGAGAGAGAGAGAGAGACCAAAGTGTCTGCACAAATGACCTGCTTGTGTCAGCAGGTTACCTTGAGCAACACCTCGAGAGAAACATCCAGAAAAACATGTGAGACAGCAACCATTCATCACTCCAGCAGTAGGACCTCTCTAATCAATCATCCTCCCAAACACACACACACACACGCACATACACACACACACACACACACACACACACACACACACACCCTGCGGCAACAAACAGTAAATATTTCATTTGCTCCCCTTTAGTGAACTGTAAGAAACACTGACCAGCAGCTCTGGGGCTAGTTCAGAAAGGACTGAAATGTGGAAAGAGTGGAGAGGAGGTTTTCAGTCTTATTCTCGGCACATAGAATGTGGCACGCTATTCGCACACACTGAGGGCACGGGAGAGGAGAACCAAACGAGGAGAGAAAACTGGCACGAGGAAATGTGGTGATTTTCAGATGGAAAAGAGGAGTGCGGCGGATTACTACCAATACCTTCAGCGAGAGTTCACATTCCTCTGTTACTTTGCAAACACACACCCACGCACAGAAACTCTCTCTTTCTTTCTTTCTTTCTTTCTTTATCTCTCTCTCTCTCTTTTTCTTTCTTTCTCTCTCGCTTTCTCTCTCTCTTTTACACACACACATACACACACACACAGGGAGTAAGATAAAGGATGATGCGCAGACCATTGAACCTGAATCTCATCACCGTTGAGACCTATTGAGCTTTTGGTCCATTTACTTTTCAACACATTCTGAAGCCCATTGACTTTAACAGACATCCTCACCAATCAGGTTTCTGGTCTGGTAGAGGTAAAGCATGCTGAGCATTCAATACTCAAAGCACTCTTGGCTGCACGTGTGCTCTGGGATTTGCTCTGCAGTTTGCAAAAACCATTGGAGTGAGAAGGTGCATGTGTGTGGGCTGGTTGTTGTATGCTTCTGATAATGACCTGCTGAATTGTGTGTGTGTGTGTGTGTGGGGGGGGGGGGGGGGGGGGGGGAGTGTGGGTGTCAGTGTGTCTAAGCATATGTATGTAAGATTTGTTTGTGTGTGTCTGTGTGTGTGTTTTATGTGTGGGTGTCTGTTCGTCTCAGTGCTTGTTTGTTAGATTTGTTTGTGTGTGTCTGTTTGTGTGTGTGTGTCTGTCAGTGTGTCTAAGCATGTTAGTAAGTGTATGTATATGTACTTTCTCTAGTGCAGGTATACTTCATGTGTGGACATGTGAGAGGCTATTTTTGAATGTGTCTTACATAAACACAATAAGAGCGCATTATAATGGAGAGTCTGTGTATGTATGTAGGCCTATATAGAGTATGTGTGTATGTGTGGATGGATGTACAGTATGTATGTATTTGCAAATATATGTGTTTGATTCAGTTTGAATACTGGCCTGTGTGTATGTGTTTGTTTGTCTGAATGTCTATGTGTGTGTGTGTGTGTGTGTGTGTGTGTGTGTGTGTGTGTGTGTGTGTGTGTGTGTGTGTGTGTGTGTGTGTGTGTGTGTTACCTCTTGGATGCAGGGATGTAGCGTGAGCACTGGTTGCCATCCCAGGCGCAGTAGGGGTCTCTGGCAAGGCAGCATTCGGCGCAGCCCTGCCCGTAAACATCACACCTGTGCAGGGCCACCTGCGCCAGCCCCTCCGCTGAGCCCACATACAGCTGTTGCTATAGAGACAGAGGGGCAGCCGTCAGTCAGCAGCAGAAAAACAAAGGTGTGAAAAAGCAAAACAAACACTGCTTCTTCTCTCAGGAACGTCTTACACAATGGACCAGATGCTGTGACAATGTCAATTCCTCTTGTCTCACACCTGACATTTAAAAATGTATGTAAGAACTAAAAAAAGAAACAAGTTAAGTAGGAGAATATATAGTCCATGGTAAACTAATCTAAAAGTAGTTGGTTAGAATAGGCATCATATTTGTAAACACTACTTCTGCAGAATGGACAATGATGCCCCTATGTAGCACAAGGTGCAATACTTATAGCTTGGCTTGCTAACACAGTGTTTCTGAGGCAACATTAGTGTATGGCATTACGCAGGTTAACCACCGTACAGGGGTCCCATTGGATCACAGTCATTACATAAGCAAGTGTTGAACATAAAACATATCAGCTTTGAGTTGAAAGAGACCGCGCATTCCTGAAAGGTTGTATCTTCAGCTGATTAACCCTTAAGCCCAGCGCTTTTGCTTAAAGCATTTCTGGAAGACCTTGGTCATACAACTCAGCAGATTTAAGCACACACAGTTCAAGGGAGTGGAGGGACTCGATTTGCGGCAGATTTGCTGAGGCTTGTCCAGAGCCGAGCAAGAGAACGCAGCCCCAGCCAGCCAAAGGAAAAAGAGTCGGGAGACGCAATAGGAAAGCAATAAAGAGTGAAAGAATGGAAAGAACGTGGCGAATGAGCAAGGGCCTAGAAGAGACAGAGCGAGACTGAGGGGAGAGCTAAAATATAGAGGCGTGTCAAAAGTCACTCCAAAGAAAATCAAGTACTTGTGTTAAATCTAGCTGGAGCAACTTTTGCCCAAAAGAGAATTGAATTGAACTTTTTCTTTAGAAATGAGGAACGGATTGGTAGAGTAGTTTTTTCCACAGCCATCCATGACCCAGCCCTGACCCCTTGCTGATGAAGAGGGAGGTAGATAGAGGGAGAGGAAGGGAGGGGAACTGATTGGGGTAGAGGGATGGGCCCACTTTAGAGCCCCAAGTAAAATAAACACAAAAAAAGAGAGAGAGAGAGAGAGAGAGAGAGAGAGAGAAATTCTGTGAAAGACTGCTTTTAAGGTACTCTACCTGTTTAGAAGATAGCTCCATATTCAGAATTGGTGAGGAGGTCTGAAAGGTAAACACACAGGACATACAGTATATGCAATAAACAATTCTTCTCTTATTTACTACACGCTGTGTACGCTATGACAAAACATCTATGGTAGGTTTAAAACCTGTGAATATACTAAGTCTTATTCTACATAAATTGTCTTGTGTTTTTGTTCAATGAGAAAGGAATGCTTGTTTATATGTCAGGACATACACACACAGAAACACTACACACATGTGTGTGGCACCCAGGCTGATTCTTACACGTACACACACATGTGCATACTTATAAACGCAGAGTAGAGGTCTGGGCTTGTCAGTGCTATTTCTTTCAGCGCAGGATGCTGTCATTTACAGTTTGCTGAGAATCTAGGGAAGATTGATAGTGTCTGTGTGTGTGTGTGTTTGAGTGCGCGCGCGTGTGTGTGTGTGTGTGTGTGTGTGTGTCTGTGTGAGTGTGTGAGTGTGTGTGTGTGTGTGTGTGTGTGTGTGTGTGTGTGTGTGTGTGTGTGTGTGTGTGTGTGAATGTCTATCTGTGTATAACTTACCTTGAACACCTGTAATTCTTCCAGAATAATTTCCTCGGTGGACCAGTTATCCTGAGTTATGCTCACCACCTTCAGGACAGACCCGATATCTAACACACACACACACACACACACACACACACACACACACACACACACACACACAAATCAATGCAGACAGATAGAGAGGGCGAGAGAGAGAGAAAGAGAAAGAGCAAGAGAGAGAAAGATAGAGTAAAATGTTAAGTGATATCTAGGAATGGGGTGCTAGCATGCAACATGTACTCACACAGCCATAGACTATTTAGTCAACACTGACACCTGCTGGCAGTAGAGTTCATGACAATGCACACTTCACATTCAACTAGGCAAGTGCAGGGATGGCAATACAATAGATTGAGGAGAACACTGAATACAAACTCACTTACTGGAGAATTTTTGCGGCCATTGCATATTTTAGTTTTTTTTTCACTGACAATTTTTACTTCCAATATCATATTTCATCATCCTGAATGCCCAAGAACACTCAAACATCCCCCATCTCTCTTCCTCTCTCATTCCCTCACCTGTGCCCAGGAACATGACAGCGTATTGGCCATCCTCAGCATTCACGCGGTCCACAGCTATCTGTGTGAGGCGGTAGTCTGTGTTGACGCGTGTGAAGACAGGCCGGCGCATGATTGGGTAGACGGGGCGGTGCATCAGGGGGTGGAAGCGGATGAAGCTGATGACCTCGTCAGGGAAGTCCTTGGTGCTTTTGATGCGTGGGTCATAGGTCCGACTTGGGCACTGCAGGGGGCAAATGTGACAAAGACCTAATGCATGTGTGACAGTGTTAGCACTATTGTGTGCTATGTGCTTTGCTCTTTCAGCAAGTGAAAGGCAGTTAGGTTCATTAGGTTAAAGTTTAATTCATGGGATTGACCCATTACTATGGAGGTAACATTTCATCAGGAAAAAACCTTCTCTCAGTCCTTCTTTGTCAATCCTTGAGTTGCTCTTGTTCTGCTGTGGTCTATTTGCACATAGAACATGTTGACAAGCTGACTACCAAATCATCAGTAAAAACGATTTATTTTTTTGGCTTTAGGAATTTGGCCAAAAATAGAAAACTATGTTCTTGGCCAGTGATCATACTGTTTACTGCCTGGACTTCAGTGGCTTCCGGGTGACTTTGGGAATTATTTGGGATATGTCTCCCTCTAGAGGGCTGTAGGAATATTACACTGATCCCTGTGTATAGAAGAATGTGCGAGCCAGAAAGAGTGGAAGAAGAATAAGAAATGGCATGAAAGAGAGAATGACCAAAAAAGGGAGCGCAGACAGAAATAGCGTTGGGAACATCTGGAAAACATACTCTCATGTCCTCCTAAAAATATGCAGCACAACAAATGTTTGTGCGTGTGTGTGTGTTTGTGTGCGAGTGAGCGCCTGAGTGTGCATATCTCCACATGACTGCCAATGCATAAGTGAATGCTCGTGTGTCTGCCTGTCTGTCCAATGCTTGTTGACTTTATGTGAGAGTGTATATATTAACTTGGCTCCGAAACTGCGTCTACATTAACGAAATTAACCGACCGCAGGACCTGGAAGCGCTCATAGCCGTCGCAGGGCCCGGCTGCGGCCATTACCAAAATAAATACCCCCAGTTCATGTGGCCTGTGCTGCAATATGAGACACCTGTCTGAGGCGGATGTGGGCCGTATAGAGTGACCTGTCTGATTATGGTTTATTGTTGTTTGCATCGGCCCCTTCGAATTATTGAGACTTGGCCTGGAAAGACATTAATCTCTGGATCAAGCTCCGGACTCGGCACACGGAACAAGCCTACTGAATGACTTGTCATAGGCTGACTGACTTTGATCCAGATTTAACAGGTCACACCTACTGGGTACACTGAGACAAGGCTGACTGTGCCACTGGTGCCTCCGTGGACAGTTTTTGATACAAGTTCCTCCTTGTGCTGTATCTGATACTCAAAATGACCAGATGTGCGGTCACACTGCATTTGAGTCAAGGCAAGGGTGAATCGAGTGTGTGTGTGTGTGTGTGTGTTTGTTGCTGACCGTTCCTGGTCGAGGGTAAGGAATCCTTCCTTCATACTCAATCCAGCGGTGGTCAGGTCCTTCCTTGTGTGCATAGGGCCCATTAAACACTGCTCGAATGTCCGCCATGTTATACACACACACAGCTGAGCCCTTAAAAATGGAGCTGAAAGCACACACACACACACACACACACACACACACACACACACACACACACACACACACACACACACACACACACACACACACACACACACACACATGCATGTTAAGTAGTTGCATTAAAACTTATATAACCTTCAGGAAGAGCAGTACAATACTGGGTAAAGTGGTTCAGGTAGCAATCAGATGAACTTCAGAGGAACAGAGCTGTGCTGGTAATGTCTTACCTGCTTGTGGTGAAGACCCCATACACCACAGGGTTCCTCTCATCCCTGGTTGGCATCAGGAAGATGTCCTCTGAAATAGAGATACACACAAAATGTATACATGGACACGCAAAAACAAATGCACACACTCACACACATGAAAACACAAAAACACACTCAAGTGAGGAAAAGGTCAATATTCCTAGACCAGAGGGGGAGACAGAGAGCAAAACAAAGAGGGAGAAAGCAAAAAAGAGATCGAAGGAGAGAGGTGAATAAGGGGTGAAAAGAGAGAGAGAGAGAAAAAGAGAAAGAGAGAGAGATGAAAAGAGTGAAAGAGAGAGAGCGAGAGAGAGAGAGAGAGAGAGAGAGAGAGAGAGAGAGAGAGAGAGAGAGAGAGAGAGAGAGAGAGAGAGAGAGAAACTCACGCAGCTCATCAAAGTGAGTATCCACTCCATCTGGGCCAGGGATAGAGCACACCAGTCGGGCTTTGAGAAATGTTGTCCACTTGTTAGTCAGGCTCCTCAAACCTCCAACATCATTCTGGAAACACACAGACACACACACACACACACAGACAAACACACACACTCAATTAACCTTGTTAAACCCACAGCCCTCATCCTGAAAGCAACCACACCACCTTTGACTAATTACTCCTTTAGTTTATAGACTTCCACCAATTAATCACATCAGAGGAGCACATGTGCATCTGATCAAACTCCAGAGAGAAACAGAGAAAGAGAGAGAGAGCTGTGACGGCACAGTAATGAACGGCAGCTTCAGCTGGGCCCTTCACACAATTAACTGTACAAACAAAGTGAAGAGAGGGAGAGGGTAAGGGAGGAGTGAGGAGGAGAGCGAGAAAGAGAGAGAAAAGGAGGGGGGGATGAAAAGAAGCCATTCTCCTTATCGATTAATCAGGGTCGGATTTGCATGTCTTTGGCTCCTCAAATCAAAGTGACATAAGAGACTGTGCATGAGAGCTGGGCCTTGTTTTGCCTTCCAAGAGTCTGAACAAGCTGCTCTCAGACATGCATGCACACACACACGCCCGCACACAGACACACACACACACAAATCTGCCAAACATCAACTTTCCCGCCCTGTCCTTATAGGGTATAACTGTCACACGGCCATACACACACACACACACACACACACATACACACACACACACACACACACACACACACACACACACACACACACACACACACAAACCACATCACATCACATCATATCACATCACATCACATCACATCACACAAACTCTTTGTTTGGCACATCAACAGATCTGCTTCTGAAATCCAATGCTATAACACCTTCAGATTAGGCTCACACAGACACACACACACACACACACACACAAATGTACACCAATCCGCAATGTGAGCAGAAAATAACAAGGTAAACTTGAGGCGAGGGGGGGGGGGGGGGTGGTGTTGTGTGAGCCCTGCCATTTTCTAAGCGCTCCAATCTTCAAAAGGCAGCCAAGCCACTCTGATCCCTCTTATCCAAAGAGGAATCCGGCCCCCGCTCCGCTTTACAGCTCTGTCCCAAAGTAATAAACCTGGGCCCGCGCTCTACTACAGAATCTCACAACAGCACTCGGAATTTTTACTGGGACTCCGAGAGCCTCTCAACGGATCTCACAGCCGGCGGGGACAATCACCCTCACGTCTCAAACATCAACGGTGAGCAGTGGCTGCTCCTGACAAAGTATATAAATACTTTAACAACAACAATACATTGGGATTTTACACAGCCTAATGAGTGTGTACTGTACACTACTTTACACTATGAGTATGTACTGTATTCTACATCACAATACAGTAAGAGTATGCACTCTACACTACTATTAAAAGACTGTATCAAAAGCAGTTTTTTTGAGTACACTGGTATAATCAACACACTGCTCCACAACATACTGTGCCTTTGGATGAATTTGAACAGTACGTTAGAGGAACGATGAGTCTGTACTGATGAGAACACAGCACGCGCACTCCCAACCCACTGGGCTGGTACAGTGTGAGCTAAAGGCCGTGCTGAGTGTCTTCCTCCCGTGCATCCTGTGGAAAGAGCCCAGTGATGGCCAACGATGACGCAGTCCTCATGGGGTCACCCGGGGGGGTGAGCCCACTGTCACCAGCAGCTGTAACTTAAGCGTTCAACCAAGAGTCATCGCACAACTGATTTACCCCCCCGGACAGTGGTGGTCTGGCCCGCTTTCAGCAGATCTCTTCAAGAGGAATGCACCAGGAAGCCTGGTGTCCTAGGGGGATTGTCTAACAGTTTTCATATGTGAGGTTTAAGAGACAGAGATCAGAGGGAGAGGCTGATTGTGATCGGGCGCAGATTGGACAACCGTGTGGCCCATCAGGGGTCCTCCCTAAAATGTGTATGTGTGTGCGTGGGAGAGGTGGGTGGGGGTTGCTCACCTTGCAGACACGAGCCACCCGGGACAGGACATGCTTTTCCGACACGCTTCCATCACGACTCGCCTCACGGAAGAAGAAGTAAATCTTGTCGTCGTCAGGGTTGAAAGTGTCCGATATGGGAAGAGACGCTATAAACTTGCCCTCTGTTGGAGAGAGGGAGAGGAGATTCCAAGAGGGTTAGCGCCTGCCGCTGGGATGACAAAAGGGTTTCTTTCAAGAGCACATTTAGAACCGCTTCACACAGACACTGGCAGATTTACAGTGTGGAGTGGCTGCTGAAAAACCGTGTGTGCTTTTATGTCAGTAGGGGAGTGTGTGTGCGCGTGTGTGTGTGTGTTTGTCTGTCTGTCTGTTTATGTATATATATACAGTATACTATATATATACTTTCTGTGTGCTTTGGGGTCTTTGTCTATATGGCTGGACGTCTGTACTTGTCTATGTGTCTCTCCTTATGGTTTCGTTTTTGTTACGTTTTTTTCTTTTAGTGTGTGTGTGTGTGTGTGTGTGTGTGTGTGTGTGCCTCTGTGTGTGTGTGTCTGTGCCTATGCTCGAATGGCCTGTCAGTTTCAAAGAGACCACTGTTGTCTGCTCTCTGTGTGGAATAAATGGCAGGGAGGCATCAGAGAAGGCATGAGAGCAGCAGAAATAAAAGGGCAGTTTGGTCTAATATCAATAACATGACATCAGCTCCTGGAAGAAGAATACAACCCAAGGGAGCCCTAGACAGAGAAGGGCCCTTCACTCTGACAGAGGTGCTTTATAGTAGAGCAGAGAAGGGGGGAGAAGAGGGGAGAGGACAGAAGGAAATAGAAAAAAGAGATTGAAGGAAGAGTGAGAGGGCACGGTGGAACAGGGGATGACATTGGACGGGGGAAGAGGACATGTTGTTACAGGAAAGGACAGGATGACACTGTGGATAACGAGAGACGGGGGAAGAACAGATGACAAGGGAGGAGTGTGGAGCAGGGGAAGAAGTTAACAATTAGAGCAGAGGAGGAGGAAGGCTCGCTTGACCACAACAATACTTCTGTGCCAAAACGTCCGAATAATAATTCCAAGAACGACAAGAAAAAAAAATATGGAAATCGTGTGTCATCATCTGGAGGGCTGTGACAAACACTGATCCACCGCAGTCCTCCCTTAAGTTGGCCAAAGAAGCCAGCAGCCTGCCTCCTCCGCCGAGCCTCTCCAAAGCAAACAGAGCAGTGAGAAGCCCGGGGACTGGGTTAAAAATGAGCTCCATGACCTGCCACAGACTTCCAGAGGACTTACTGCATACTTGTGCACTATTAATTCACGGATGAAAGAGTCCAGTGAATCTATTAAATTATCTTGATGATGTAAATACAGTCAGAGGGTCATTTAATGAGTCACGTGTTATTAGGTGCCATTTTACACAGCGCTGAGGGTCTGAATGTGTGGTCTACTGTTTTGGGGTATTTGTGTGCATGGGGATTTTTTTACATGGGCAAGCACCATGGCAACACCATAAATTTGTCAATAAGAGTAAATGTTTTGCCTCTCCGTGTGTATACGTGTGTAAGAGAAAGTTTCTGTGTGTATGCTTGTCAGTGTGTGTGTGTGTGTGTGTGTGTGTGTGTGTGTGTGTGTGTGTGTGTGTGTTTGTGTGTGTGTGTGTGTGTTTGTGTGTGTCTGAATGTGTATGTGTGTGGGACTATTTTGTTGAATGTCATCAGTGAATTGCTATGTTTTTTCTGCAGGCAGGAAGTGGCTAACCTACTGCCCCCCTCTGCCCTCTCCACTGTACATAAAGCAACAGTGTGTGACGACAGCCATGCCGGAAAGTTTCAAAAACAATATATATATATATATATATAACAAAACATCGGAAAACCCTCACAGTGACGAACCCCACCTGGGGGGGAAAAAAACGCCCTGCTCATGACAGCGCATGCAAGAGGGAGACCTGACCCAAACAAATGAGAGCTTGCGGACGGAGGTGAGTTCACCGTTCCAGGTCGAGCGCCACAGCCAGGGCCGTGACCGGCACCATGAGCGCAGAGCCCTGAGGGCGGGGAAGGGAGGGGAGGGGAGGAGGACGCACCGTGCCGTAAAAGCCCCTTTCTCACCGGGGGAGTCGGTTAGCGGAAGGCCCTGAGGGGTCAGGCCCTGACTCTTTCATCAGATTACACTGTAATCCCTCACAGAGGCCTCCGGGGCGCTCCGCTGATTTATTCATTTGTTAATAAATTCTGCTCTGACCCACAGGGTCAGATTTGGTGTCTACAATGAATCACACGACCCAAAATAAAGGAAAAAAACACACGGCTATTGTGGACTGCGCTCCCACTGACTCTCTATACTGTAGTCAGTTTTCAAAGGACATGAGCATATTAACATAGGTATTGTGAAAGCTGTGTGATTCTGTCAAATCGTTACAGCAAAGATGGGACAAGATAAAACTGGGTTTCCGTGTGGGAAAAATGTTTCCCCAAGCTGGTAGGGCCCAAGGGTGAGATTACAAATGACACTGGATTCTGGTTACATCCATTTCAACCTTAATTACCTTCTCACCATTACGGGCAAGAGCTTCACTATCATTGAAGTTCTTGTCAAGCCGACAAAAAAGCCCTACAGGTGGGGAAATACACCACCACTACCATCCCTTTGATCAGCCAGTAGTGTGCTGGAACCCCACGGCAGTATGTGTTCCATCTCTCTCTCTCTCTTCCTCTCTCTCTCTCTCTCTCTTTCTCAGTCTTCCAAACCCAACAGCAGCTGCCTGCCAGTGAGCACAGGCCTATTCTCCCCCACTGCAATCCACCCTGCTGCGAGTGCATGAGTCATAGAAAGGCTTTTGCGGGCCAAACACGCGCTTGGCTGGAGACATCCTCAGCGTGATTCAGCAGGAGAAGGCTAGGCGTCGGCCCACGGGAGTTCTGACTTGGTCAACAAGGGGGGCTCAGCCACAAGCAAAGAAAAATGTGAAGACAAAGAAGCAAGTGTTGTGTGTTACATGTTGTGTGTTAATTAACAATTATCACATTTACAATTTATTCTGTATCTTATTAACTGATGAATACCTAAATGGTTTATCAACTTCAAAAAATTCAAGTCCAGAACATGACCTACTCTAAACCCTAAATGCCTTTGTTCCCTTTGAGGTAGTTACAACGGACTGATAAATCACATCTCTGACATTTACAAGAACTGTACATACAAAAAGCATTTAAAACTGAAACTATTAAAAATAATAAAAGGATTGTGCCATACTTTTAATGGACTTTTATGCATTAAAAGTTTAAAGTTGCAGGTTTTTTTCTAAACCAAAAAAACCTGGGCCTGGAAACTGCATTTTCAGCAGGACATCTCCTTCTTAATATATCTATCTATACTCCAATCTAAATGTATGTCTTGTCTGGAAATGAATTGCTAGACTTTTATTTTGTAAGGAGGTCCTAAAGTAGTGGGTGTCATGGATTATTTGGCAGTGTTATGTGTCCCCAGCTGCTGTTGTATGAGTGGCTTCTCACCGTTGATCCAGTAATCCTCGGAGATGTCCGTGCGGATAAAGTGCTGGTCTGGAGGTGGACCCAGCGAGCGTGTGAACGTGGAGTCTTTCCCCAGGAAGTCGGAGGCAGTCCCAGCATACAGGTACTGATCTGGGGACAGGGAGATGATGTGAGCCGATGTGATTGCATACCCAAGTATGTTCAGAATTCATACACCACCATAGCCATTGACCATGCAAACAGAGAAACCTTAGGGATGTTATATGTAATTATAAATGTACCCTACTAGAGCTATACATCCCAACTGTCTCTTCCCCCTCCCTAACCCTGGATCACACATACACACACACACACACACACACACACACACACACACACACACACACACACACACACACACACACACACACACACACACACACACACACGTGCGCACACAGACATGCACTCTCACACACACACACACACACACACACACACACACACACAAACCTATCTAGCATAACTCTGGCTTGATGATATCAGCAGATACACAAGGTCCTCTATAAGGGGTTAAAGCTTTATAATCAATTCATGACAGAATAAACAGCACGTATTCTCGGCTTGTAGGTATCCATGACAACCACCTGGCAAGCACATTTAAAACTTGAGCTGGCGTCAGGAAGATGTCATGGTGATAAAGAGGGGTCATTCATCCAAGTTCACCCAAGTGGTCCTCGTAAAACCACAACCACCAGTGCCAGTGAATCTGAATCACAGGTATTTGGTTCATTGACATGAACGGCTGGAATGTTTACAGTGCTGCCATATATAATTTAGCTTTACTTTAGCTTTTACTCACACAAGCACTCTTTAATGTTAAACACAGAGACTTTAAATGTCAAACCTAACTCTTCTCTCTATTTTGCTTTTGCGCTCATACATATGCACACAGACTCTCTCTCTCTCGCTCTCTCTCTCTCTCTCTCTCTCCCTCTCTCTCTCTCACACACTGCAAAGCTGCTAGATGCACACTCATATACTGTATATATAGCCGAGGTTAGGTTAATAGGTTAGTTGATTTAAGACTTGCCAGTTTAATGGTTTGAAAGGATTTCATACAATAGTGTAAATCACAACATATCATCTTTTCTGTGTGTGTGACTGTGTGTGAGTACGTCTCTGGATCAGAGAGAGATCGAAAAAGAAAAATCCATGTTAATTTCACCAAATACTATTCCGCACTTGTTTACTTAGTCTTTAAACATGACCCACATAATAATCTGGAATGCTGGAGAAATAACAGTGATCCCTCTCTCTACACCACATAAGCTTTTAACTTTATCTCTAATGTATGTAGTCACAGTCTTACTGCAGGATTGTGAAGGAAACAGTGACTGGAGCAGGACGTTGAACGTAGAAACACACGCATTCGAGTGTGTCCTATGGACATATGAGTGTGAGTGTCCAGCTCAGTACAGGTGCAAGACACAACCACGAAAAAGAGTAAGTTCAAAGAGGGAGAGTAGATGTCCACATAGTGTACACTGCAGCCAAGACATGCTGCGTTTTATTGCAAGACTTTCCGGGCTTACTGTAATGCAAAACCTGGAGGAGTCTGCATAAACTGAAACATTGCACTGAACTGTGTCTGTGTTTCTGTCTGCACTACAGTGTGGGGAGTGTCTCTTCTCTCTCCTCATAGCCAGAGCTCACCTGTCAGCACTGAGGTAAAGGGTTGCCAGGGGTCGAAAGGGCACTTCAGTCTCCCAGACTCCGCACTGCTGCTGATGAGCTGGAACGCGCCATCCTGAGTTCACACGCACACACACATGCACACACACACACACACACACACACACACACACACACACACACACACACACACACACACACACACACACACAGGGAATTTTTTAGGCTCAAACAGACCATATAAGCACATGTATAAAACATTTAAAGCCCTCGTCCAACACCCTCTCTTGCACTGGCCCTAGGGTGGTGTTTTTTGCCTCACCTCTCTCCGTCCACTGACCTCCACGAAGGCACAGGTGGGGTGGAAAGCTCCGGTGCCACACGCATATACATGTGTGCGGTTGTAGTTGTGCAGAACCCGTACAAAATTGGCACACTCCGTCTGAGTGATGGAGAGAAAGACAAAAAGAGAAATGGTTAAAGGGAGATGGAGAAAAAGAGAGAAAGAGAGAGAAAGAAAGGAAGAGAGAGAGATGAAAGAGAGAAAGAGAGAGAGAGAGATGAAAGGGAGATAGGATTCTTATCTTATGGAAAATCAGCTAGTTGATCAGGCGAGGCAGTGGAATGTGCTGGATTAGGCAGGCTGTGTGGGGCTGTTAAATAACACTGATTTCACGCAAAGACAGAAGTTGATGTTGATACTCACTTGGGCATTTTTGCCAGCCAGTTTGCACATATCCACTCTCTCCCGCGGGGCTGGCCAGCTGATCTAAAGCACACACAAACACACACACACACAAACATACACAAACACATAAATATACAGACAGACTGTGAGTCATGAAACTAAAACAGAATTTATAAACATACTTAAAACAGTGTGTGTGTGTGTGTGTGTGTGTGTGTGTGTGTGTGTGTGTGTGTGTGTGTGTGTGTGTGTGTGTGTGTGTGTGTGTGTGTGTGTGTGTGTGTGGTGTGTGTGTGTGTGGACATTGATTATGAATTGTTGGGTGGGTATTCAGCGTAGCATGGTTGTAAACACTTCCAAACTAGCGCGTGACGAACACAGATAGGTGAGTGAGAGATATGTAGAGAGCTGGGCCAAGAGAGAGAGATGGAGAAAAACAAACACAAGGAGCAGCACAGAAACCGAAATAGGACAGACTGAGACAGAAAAACAAGAGAAATGGGAGCAGAGGGAAAACAACTGATGCAGTACCAAGACTAAGCCCAACAATGACCTGGGAAAGAGGGTAGAAAAGACATGAACTGAAAGAGACGGAGAGGACCACGAAGGGATGGAGGTACCCCATAGGAGAAAGGAAAGAGGCCACTGTATCACGCTGGTGCTCTGTGCGCGCACACACGTGTTATAAAAAGCTTAGCTTCTTAACATGCACAGCCGTGACCTCTGATCCCGAGCAAAGGGAGCCGTCTCCGCATGTACGGCCCTAACCCATCAGGCCCTCTGATTATACACGATCATACATCTGCTCGTGAGGCGACTTTACAGGATTGCGCTTTGAAGCGGCACTGCACAAGAACCACCTGACAGGACAAATCTCTTTTTCTCTCTCTTTTTTTCCTTCTTACTCTCTCTCTTTTTCTTATGTTCTCATAAATATACACATGCATTCACAAGCACACAGGCCAACTACAGGCATTCGCTATGAGTGGTATTTTTCTAATTAAGTGGTAAAGGCATGACACCATTCCTGCGCTGAAATGTGATCTCATTGCTCTTTCTCTGACAATAACTCCAGCATGTGGTTACAAGCTTTTTGTGTATTACTCCTCTTCTCCTCTTGGCGTTAAAATGCAGCCCTGTCTCCTCTTGAAGTTTTTTTACAGTCATTTCCACACTTAATAACATGTACACTTTTTCAACACTCTTACTGTAACACATTCACCATATCAGTAGACTATGTGAATTCAACAATGGATACTTTGCTTTGATACAAAATGCATTCAATGACCACTTCTTCCAAAATTCACAGATGCCTGTCTCAAAGTTCACCACCAGCAAAATCTGTGCAACTACAGCAATTGTTGCAGACATTCCAATACTGTTACACTGTAACAGTTAACTTTTACTCCAAAACCGAAACAAAATGTAGATCGCTGTAGATGGAAAGATGTTGCATTTTCACAGGCAACACTTGAAATCAGACAGATTATTCCGATTTGTATGGGAAATGTTTTCTGTTATCCGCTTTGTTTTGTTTGTTTGCAGCCTTGTTACCAACAATACAAAAGTGGTGCAGTACAGCATTTGCATTGAAATGTGCATTGTCACTGAAGACATTTCCTCACTATTACTGCTGTATATGTAAGTCATGGGCTATCAATGAGACAAAGTGACCAAAAACTGCAACTACAACAAAAACATTCTAAAGTGACTTACAATAGCATCTTGCATTGCCCAGGATTTGAACCTAAGTCACCTCCTTCTTAATCAACAACACTAACCATTGTACCACTGATCACACTAGGTAACTTCACCACATTCAAAAGTCTTACAGTATTGTGTCAGGCAAACCAACAATCAAAAAGATTGGTTCTTGGTGTCATGACAACGGCTTGCCTTGAAATATTTGTGGAATATGGGGGGTTTTGAGATGTATTTTCTAAAGATTCAAGGCAAGGGAGAATGTACTGTAAATGTAAGTTCATAAAAATGTCACCACGTATCAGCATTAGGGCTGCAGGACACTTCTAGTGGTAGTCTCATGTACTGTACGTTTTTCTTTTCTTTTGCAATTTGCATTGCGAATTTTGCACCAAAGGTAAACTGATGTGGTCAGGTGTGTGTCTGTAAAGCACGCTGTGTGAAGAGTTTTTAAAAAGTGTACATGGTATTGTGACACGTGTGAAAAGTGTAAGAATACAAAGTTTTAATGAGACAGGTCAAACAAACAGAGCAATAATAATGATAATAATCATAAATAAATAAACAGAGCGAAGGATGTGGAGAGTGAGTGAGACAGAGAGGCGGCGGTTGCTGGAGATGCTGGAGAGGCTTCACACGCACACACAAACACACACACACACCACACACACACACACACACACCACACACACACACACACACACACACATGCTGGGAACAGCCCATGGAGAAACCTGTCTAATCCCAATCAAAAGCACAATGGGTCTGTCAGTATTATTTTCCTCCTATCAGTGCCATGGCCTTTGGAGCTGACACAATGAATAAGGAGAGGAAGTCTATCACTGCCTCTGTTTCCAAACATCAGATGTCACACACTCACACTGTGCCTTTGTGTGGCTCAAAGAACGGCACTGTGTGTATGTGTGTGCATGTGTGTGTGTTTGTGCCTTTGTGTGGATGAGAGATGGACACTATGTGTGAAATTGTGTGTGTATATGTGTGTATTCCTGTGTATGTGTGTGTGAATGAGTTCGTGCCTGCCTTTATGTGTCTGAAAGATGGATACTATATATAATATAATATATATACACATGTGCGTTTGTGTGTGTGTGTGTGTGCGTGTGTGTGTGTGTATGTGTGTGTGTGTGTGTGTGTGTGTGTGTGTGTGTGTGTGTGTGTGTGTGTGAGCCCAAGACGCTGTGACTGGCATGTGACCACAGAGTCAAGAGCCCACCTTCCTTGGGCCCACTTGTGACTGTCGTGTCTCACATCAGCGTGGTGACAGTGATTGGCAGGTGTGAGGGTGTGGGGACAGTGATGCCTGGGGCACATGACCAACTCTGTAAGGCGATGGCGTGGGAATCTCCCTACGTGCCTCTCTTTCTGCCTCTCTTTCTATCTTCCTGTTTTTCTCTCTCTCTGTGGCTCTGTTTGTTTGTTTTGTGTGTGTGTGTATGTGTGTGTGTGTGTGTGTGTGTGTGTGTGTGTGTGTGTGTGTGTGTGTGTGTGTGTGTGTGTGTACCTATTTATCTGTGAGGTTGACATCTGATCTAAACCAGAAACAAAATGCCTCATGTTCTCTTATGCATCCCTTACATACTGATGCATTGCCATTTTAAAATCTACAGATTCACAGGGAGCTGCATATTATAAACTAATCAACTATGGGACGTTGCAACTATTTTTACTTCAGACTTTGACTGAAACTATAAGAGGTGCTGGTCTTTTATCAGGTTCCTTTGGTATCACTCTACAACTATTCATTCTTATATTGCTGTGGTTCTACTAGAATACCAACTGGTAGAGCTAAGGGCTAACAACACAATTTCATGGGTTCATCACCCAATACTCAAAAAATGTGTATCTGTACTGTACTTAAAATCATTTTGGAAAAGGTATCTACTAAATGACAATGTCATGAGCAGGTAGTCCTAACTGGTCTGAAAACAGTAGCCTTGCCCAAACTGCCAGTCTTTCCTGTCCACCTCACTGTAACTCTGCAGTATTTGTTTGAATGGGGTCAATTAGCATGGTTAATCGTGCTGTCTGTAGTGCAGAGTTAACCACAAGAACAAGCAAAAGAAACACTATCTGAACTTGATGGGGAGTTTAAAACAACGAGATAAAAATCAAATGAGCTTTTAGTCAACTCTCCAATGGAGACCAGCTGCACAAACAGGCATTCTATGGAGCGAAAGCCGTATGAAGCACTTTTACTCTGTAATGTAGACGCAGGCACCGCCATACACACACACGAGACACAGTGAGAGAGAGGGAGAGAGAGACAATGAGAGAGAGAGACAGAGAGAGTAAGAGGGAGAGCGAGAGAGAGAGAGAGAGAGGGAGAGAGGGAGAGAGGGAGAGAGGGAGAGAGAGAGAGAGAGAGGGAGAGAGGGAGAGAGAGTTACGTTAATTCTTACTATTAGCCAACATTTCAAAACAGGCACCATGCCAGTGAAAGCAGAGTACTTAACTTATTAACTGTGCTTTTAAAATAAAACACACACACACACACACACACACACACACACACACACACACACACACACACACACACACACACACACACACACTAACCCCCCCATGCTCACAGTACCTATCTTTATCTCTCTCTCACTTTCTTTCTCTCTTTTAACAACACTTAGACAAGGCACGACAAAAGGAACTTCGGCACAAAGGATCGAGACTCTTACTGTAGAGAGCATTTGCAAGTAATATCTGTTTAAAATGTCAGTGCACTAAAATGGAAACAGAATGACAAATGGCATCTGGAAACAGATGACCTAATCTCAACCAAAGCCACAAAACAAAGTCATGTGCCTAAATCCACTGGCCATGTCAACAATCAGCCAGAGCTTGTATGACAAATAGCTGGTTTATTTTGACTTGAAGATTCTATGCTGAATAGCTGTTGATTAGCAAAACATATGGCAAGACAGTGACAAAAACACCTTCAAATAGCTGGAGTAGTTGAGATGTTTTCCAAGGCCTGCATGAGCGTGCCTGTTGGTATGAGAGGCCGAGGCGTGACCAAGTTTTCACAATGTTCACTTTCTTCACTAACTTACTTCAATTGAATGTTTCCAGAAGTTTATGCTCAAAACAGTTCAAAACATGTGCCTTAATGACAGTGTGCGTGTGCGTGTGTGTGTGCGTGTGCGTGTGTGTGTATGTCAGTGTGCAAGTGTGTGTGTGTGTGTGTGTGTGTGTGTGTGTGCGTGTGTGTGTGCGCGTGTGTGTGTTTGTGTGTGTGTGTGTGTGTGTGTGTGTGTGTGTGTGTGTGTGTGTGTGTGTGTGTGTGTGTGTGTGTGTGTGTGTGTGTATGTCTGTGTGTGCGTATGTGTGCATGTGTGTGTGTGCATTTGTGTGTGTGTGTGTGTATGTCTGTGTGTGCGTATGTGTGCATGTGTGTGTGTGCATTTGTGTGTGTTTGTTTGTGTGAATATGTGTTTTTAAAAGTGTGTGTTTTACCTTCCTGGGGTGTGCATTCAGGTTATCTGGGTTCAGATAGTAGATGTGGTCTCTGGCCCCCAGCAGCAGTCTCCCCCTCTCCTCATCCAGCAGGAGTGTGTGTGAATGCAGAGACTCGCCCAACCCCTGGAACAGCACCACACTGCCCGAGTGCAGCAGCTCTGCACACAGGGGAGAGAAAGACAAAGATAGACACAATCACAAAAGTGTAGAGAGAGGGACATTTAGCAGCATCAGCCTATGGTCTATATGAGCAAACCTTTAAAATGATCATAGTCACCTCAATGGATGTTGATTATTATGCTGACTAAGAGCTTATCACTTTGCACATATGGTACAAACACATGAAATAAGCTTCCTCTCTTTGGGATAAGCGAGGAGTAATTTATACACTTAGTCGCATAAAATGACTCAAATAAGATTAGATAAGACAACAGATTCTGTACAGATGTACAGATTCAAGTTCTGACTTCAGATTTGGAGAGAAACCAGGAATCCCTCCATCTTCTGCACTGTAACTCAAGCTCCAGACGCTATAAGGTTATCAGCTTATGGTGAGAGGGCAGCAATCCATTACCAGCTAGATTCAGAAATGTTACAGCAGCAAATGGAGATTTTGAGCAGAGCAAACGTATCAATGTAGCACATTTGTACACTATCTCTGGTTAACATCCTCACACACTCACCCACAGTTGTGCAGCAGACACCCACACACACACACACACACGCGCACACACACACACACACACACACACACAAGAATGCTCAGTCATCACACCTGCATGAGTGTCTCCCTAATGGTTTTTGTAAGTAATGCAGAAAGGACACTGTGCCTGTCAGGATTATCTCCTGCGCTCCTGTGGGCTGTGTGGCGGGCGGATCATCAGGGCTCGGAGTGGAAACTACGGGCACTCAAGTATTCAACTTCCTGTACTCTCCCCGCAAACAGCATTCAAATAAGTATTCCTTGTCTTTGAGTTTCTCGCCTATCTGCATATACCCATATTTTTCCTCATCCTGCATCTCTCTTTCTCCACGCTACCTCTATCGAACTCTCTCTGCTTCCTCTATCGAACTCGCTCTGTTTCCTCTCTCTCTCTCTCTCTCTCTCTCTCTCTCTCTCCATACGTTTATACTTCTATCTCTGTCATCTGTCTGTGGCATATTCAACATTTGTTCACTTTCCCCTAATCGCATACCATCTGCAGTCATGCTACACCTCCACTAGGTTTTTACTCTAAAAGGCAGCAGGGGTCATGCTGTGCTCATGGGTATGTGTGTGACGTCACACCTGCTTTTAGATGTGTATGGTGTGATCATGAGATGGAGGTGATGTCAGGCATGAAGAGAGAGAGCAGACCAGAGCTCTCAGGATCGTGGGCACCTCAGAGGGGGTGAGGACTACATTAAGGCTGTCAAACATCATCGCATGCATCTCCTCCACACCGAGCTGCAACAAGTCAATGTCTCTCTCTCTCGCTCTCTCTCTCTCTCTCTCTCTCTGTCTCTCTCTCTCTCTCTCTGTCTCTCTCTCTCTCTCTCTCTCTCTCTCTCTCTATCTCTCTCCCTGAAGATTTCGTTTTCTATTCATTCTAATGCATTCTTTCTCAATCCAGTCACAACCTTCCAGAATGCATTATGTAGAAGCCATTCAGTCTGTTGGCCTGTGCTGCAGTAATACACACTGCACACTGCTCCCCAGAGATGCGTTAATCTGCCAGCGAAACAAACACAGAGTGCGGCGTCATCAGCGGTCTGGCAGCACACGGCCAGGCACTGATCCTTTACAGCAGCGGACTGCTCCAACATGTTCATTAGCGACCAGACAGGAGACAAGGCCATTTTCACGTCATCTTCCTTTTTTGGCCTTTCTCTCTTCTGCCTCTTTCTCTCTTCATTTATTTTCCTGCTTTTACTCTCTCTAGTGCCAACACATACATCCATTTTCACACACACACACACACACACACTACACACACATACACACACACACACACACACACACACACACACACACACACACATACACACACACACACACACACACACACACACACACACACACACACACACACACACACACACACACGCACGCACAGTAATTAACATGCAGATACAGAGGCACACAGACAAACATACACACACACACACACACACACACACACACATGTCTTGTTCAAACATCCGCATTATTAGAGAGGTGACTGGGAAGAAAAGGTTGGGGGTTTGTAAAAGTGTTTGTGTGTCAGTCGGTGTGTGAGCGGCGACAGGGGCCAGGGCTTATGCTTTGGGCTAATCTCCACTAAGATTGACACCCTGATTAGTCTTGTGGTATGTAAAGGGTGTGAGGAGCTTAGTTATGATCAATATTAGCGCCCACCCCTTGACACATTCACACACACTCCCACATACACACACACACTACTTACTTACACAGACACACAAAGACTCAGACACACACTCCCACAGACACAGACACAGACACAGACACACACACACACACACACACACACACACACACACACACACACACACACACACACACACACACACACACACACACACACACACACACACACACACACAAACACACACACACACACACACACACTCTCTTCTTCCCCTAACACCTCCATTGTTAGCACCCTGGATCAGACCAGGGTAGACCCATGGCTTATCTGCCTTGCAAACAGCCTGGGGCGAGAAAGCTCATGAAAGACTGCTCCTCAGCGACTTAGCGTCCCATTCTGGCCCCGGTTATTTTATCTGCGGGGTTAGCCCCTGAGACACGACCTTTCACACCCTCTCAACAGCCCGTGATTTGCTCTTAGCTGCTAGCGCTGCAGCGCGTAATCCCCTCATTTGTTTGTGAGAGATATCCTATCGTGGCCGCTGTGTGGTTTTTGTGCTTAGCGCCTAGCGCTTAGCCTTTGGATCACCTCTGAGAAGCACAGTTTAAAAAAAAAAGAAACTTCTTAGGGACTTGGCAACGATGCCAGCGAGTCGGCGTAGCGTGTGTTTTCTTAGCTGTGACTTAAGAGGCTTGTTCAGCGTTCAGCTTCACTGTCAGCCAGAGTGAATTAACACTGACAGGACAGGAGGGTGAAACCATGCCATTATTACCGAACCCAGATGTTTTAGTGCAGGTGAGTGCAGGTAAACACTGGTCCACTGTTATGAGGATGAGTTGATATTTTAGGAGGAATTAACTTGTGAGAAGACTTGTTGAAATGTCTTCTTGTGTCAATTGCTGAAGGCTACAGGGTTGCTATGAGGAGTTGGAAACAAGGAGTGAAGTGTGTATGTGGATCACAAGGAAAACATAATTTTTCAAATAGTAAACAACTGTTGTGTTCATTCAGTTGACAGCTTATATCAATATTTGACATAGCTTTTCTTTTAATTTTTTGCTTATTTTCATAATCCAGTGCTATAAATCTATCAAGCACATGATGTTTTAAAATGTCTGCCTGTCAAACAAAAAACTGCATATTTACAAAGAAACTAAATTTGAGGAAACAGTAAGAGGCAACATTGACTGTAGAACTTAAAGCCATATCTCTTGTTGTTCCCTAGAGTGAAATAGAAACCTTCTTTGGCCACAGGGCCAAGACCCTATGTGCTTACAGCAAAGGCCTGTCCACCAGCGTGAGATAAATACGTGATTTACAGCGTGTGCCATAAAGAAACTTCATTAAGATGATGTAAAGCCTCGTATTATTTACAAAGCATTTTATGCTCGTTTACTCAGTCGGATCCAGGAGAGACCTTTTAATAGTACATTAGCTGGAGTAATTTTTCACTGCAGGACAGAGTGAGTGGTAATGTGTGTATGTGTGCGTTTCTCTCAGTACACTCATACTGGCACTGCCATCCAAGCTCACCTTGTTCTGTCAGGATCTGTGATAAACTGTCTATGGGGGGGGGGGGGGGGGGGGGGGCAGCAACAGGATGGGTCAGGTCCCATGGCTCTGCCCTGCTGAAAGATTTCCACCAGGCATGGGGAATATTTCAGGGACATTTCGATCCATGTAACAGGAAAACACCCCACACTGGATGCCAGAGCTGATGGGATGTGGCAGCGCATCTGATGTTTGGTCACGCCTGCAGGTAAATCATGTGAGGGAGGGGGGGGGGGTATTTTGAGGCTAAGTGTTTGGAGGCCCTTTGTTGCCTGTTCTATGCATTTCTAATCCATTCTGGGAAAGATCCTTCAAAGTAAAAAGCCAAACAGAGCCATGACTTACAGACATCGGAAGATCTGCTTTGTTTTATGCGTAGCTGTAAAGGTTATATAGGATGAATAGGCTGTATACATGCATCCACATATGCATGTTTAAATACAAACACACTAACAAGCATAGACACAGTCACGTGCACACAAACACACACGTGTTCACATAGGATGCATGCAGGCATGCAGATACCCGCAAAAAATCACACA
>NC_137926.1:24834589-24894589 GCF_963457725.1 Sprattus sprattus
CATCAGTCTGTGAATACTACTGACTTGCCCAATGTCACTCGTCTTATATTTTCCGTTGTAATCACACACATGGGAGAATACCTGTATGACAGAGTGCAGCGGTTATCCTTAAGAGATGAAATCTCAATGTGTCTGCTTTGAAATAAAACAGTTACACTGGTCCAGTGTGTGATATCATCTAAAGTTGAATCAGAGAAGCCTGGAATGCTTATCTCAGGCGGGATTCCCACGAGGGCTTCACAACAAATCACATTTTCCGTTTCTGTGAAGGTGAGGGACCATGGAAAAAGAGGTCAAAATCAACACAGATCTGACTCTGCTAATCTCTGTGATGTGAGGTTTAACATCGGGATGACACCTTAGGAAAATATGTTTCCAGTGGGAAAACAGGACTAAAGAATACTAATGCCAACACAGTTATCATGGAAGAGACGGTCAAATGAAGGCATACCTCACAAGTGGATTCACAAGTTAATGAAAAAGAAAGACTGATTAGTGGACAAACTGCACGGGGAAGAGGGAAGGAGAATCAAATATAAAGAGGCAAAGAGAGAACACAGGTATTAAAAAGCGGGGGAAACACCAAAACAAGAGAGGAGAAGGAAAGAGAAAGGAGGAAAGATAGAGACAGAGACAGAGAGAGAAATCAAGGTCTAAATGCAGTTCCTGCAGCTTCTGTTCTCCGTCTTGTCTGAGAGAGTAATGACTGTGTCGAAACACTTGCAGTGTGGAGACACCCAACACCGGTTGGTTTATTTGTTGGAGCATTTGATCCCTTGTTATTGGGGAAAGCTCTGCTTGCTGTACTCTCCGATCCCTAATAAAGTCAATTCATCATTCCACTTGTGCAAGCTGACTGGGCAGCCATGTACTGACCCAACTTCAAAGGCTCTCTATGTATGTGTGTGCGTGTGTCCATGAGTGAGTGGATGTTTGCATGTGTCCATCTACGTGTGTGTGTGTGTGTGTGTGTGTGTGTGTGTGTGTGTGTGTGTGTGTGTGTGTGTGTGTGTGTGTGTGTGTGTGTGTGTGTGTGTGTGTGTGGGTGTGCGTGTGGGTGTGTGCGTGTGTGTGTTTCCGCGTGTGTGCGTGCACGGTGTGTGTGTCTGATGGGAGTATTCGAAACTCAATTTTACAGCTTGTCTGTTTCCTGGTAGGCACTGTTTAGCTACTTTATAATTGTACCAAACGTAACTCCATTAGAGACAATACCTATGTGAACTATTGCCCAAGATTCTTCTTCAACTCAACAATGTCGTGCACATTTAATATTCAGTTTTTCTATTTGTCTCATTTAAATCACGCTAGATCTGCCAGAAACACCTGGCCTGGGGTCTTAGGGTCCGACCGTGTCCAGAAAGTTCTGAGTATGATATGACTTTTGACCCCGAGTCACAGCTGTGTGCTTGAGGGCCAAGGAGGATCAAATCCAGCAATCCGCTGGACGGTTACTTTAAAATCTACCTTCAGTGAGTAACCTCCACATCACAAGTGCTTTTGTCTCTCATTCTGTCACGGCTTGTGCCTTGAAACACTTAGCCCATTATACCACAAGCCCCATGGGTGAGGGATTAAATGTATCAGATATCATTGAGGGAGAAACAGAGAGACAAGAAGGAAAGGAAAAGAAAAGGCACAGTTGAATGGGGTGCTGAAAACAGCGGCAGTAATAAAATACAGTATTCTTTCACAACCCTCGCTTGAGCTTTGTACATGGTTAATGACACGGCCCTTTTCTCTTATCACCAGGGGCAGAAACACATCTCATGCTCTCCTGTACCTGCCCCTCACCTGGGATGGTGCCAGCTCAGATAAGTCTACTGTAATCAAGGGGAGGGGACAGACCAGGTATGTCAAGGGCAGTCAACAGGGCATTTTTCCATCACATCACATCCTTCTTCTTTCCCTGTCTCTTTCTCTCGCTATCTCTCTTTTCTCTCTGCCTCTGTATGTCTTGCTCTGTTTCACTGCACACACACCCTTTCATTCTTCTCTTCCTCTCTGGCTGTCGGGATGATTGACAGAATCACTTATAACCTCAGACACTGTGGAGTGGAGCTCTGATCCTCATAATGGCGCATGACAAAGTAAAAAGGACACACTCCTCCTCACAAGAGCCCACACCGCTGCCTTGCCCTGGGGCTGAATGCACGTAGAAAGAAGAAACAGTTCCTGGATTTTCATCCAGGAAAGTCAGCTCAGGTGAATCCCGCCAACAGGTGGGGGGCTATTGGGTTTTCCGCAAGTCCGCCAGTGTTTCCACTGGCTGGACCAATTTAAAAAAAGTGAGGGCATATTTTTTGGTCTTTGCCTCTTGGTTGCACGTGCAGTGGTGCTTGAGAGCGTTGACAGCAGTCCATTGAGGGGAAGCAGGTGAGCTGGAAGAGAGATTGCATTCTGCTCTTCACTCAAGCACCTCCAAGATAAGCCTCTCCTCTGAATAACATGTCAGGTTCACATAGCCCACACTGGCCCCAAAAAAAAGAAGAGAGGGAAAAAAACGACATGCATGCCCCATATATTTCCCTCACCCAAGGGCGCACTGCTCAGATGTACCAAAGTCTGTCATGAGTACTATGCACACAGATATCTGTCATATGTACTTATCTGTCTGAGTCAGTTTGCTTATGTTTGATTCAAATGGCTGATCAACCACCCCTTCTGTGGAAGCTACACCCTGAGAATCAGCAGCGGCCGTGTGATGTGGTCGCATGAAGTAAGGGCGTGGGGTGGAGAAAAAACTCAGGGAAAGCAGACCTTTCCTTTCTTCTGCTCCCTCTGGCTCAGCACTCTTAAGTCTTTGCATCCTAGCGGTTTGGCTTCCAGAGTCCTATAGAGCCATTCTGGCTGGACAGCCCTCCCTCTCTCGCGCAGGCGATCAGTAGCACGTCTGTTTCAAAGCCCTTCTATTGCACTCGAGACTGGAGAGCAACGTTTACGAACAAAATGGAAATCACATTGAGAGGGCCTGTTACTGCCTGTTTAAGGGCAATATTACCATAAAAGGCCAACACACATTCTGATCTAAAGAATGAAGTCACTCTTTGTTTGAAGAGCCCTGTTGGAAAAGGTTAAGTACATTCTTGTATCTATTTGGGGCACCAAATGTGAGAATGCACTTTGCTGGGGTTACAGAGGCCGCATAAAGCTCTCATCCAGCCTATTCACAGAGAGGGTTACCAAAACATGAGCAGGTCTGGTAGACAAATTAACTTGGAAAACCTTTATCTGGAAAGTTCAACTGAATGTTTGTGTGTGAGTGTGCGTGCCATACCATGGGAGCATGTCTGACTTACTGTGTGTATCAAAAAAGCTCCTGTTACAAAAGCCCAGTACCCTGTTTTCTTTAGAAATCATTCTGAAGAGTGGCGTCAGAAATTATCCCACAATTTATTTACTCTTGTCACCATGACGAGACCTACTGGACCCCTGCCAGTGGGAGCAGAAAAACTCTCTCTCTCTCTCTCTCTCTCTTTCCCTCGTTCTCTTTCTCTATCCCTCTTCCTCTATCCTTTCCGGTCCTTGGCAGTAGGGTGTAAAATAAACTTGTGTAAAGTCTGTGAAATTTAAGGGTTTAATGATGTGATAGTTATTATATAGACCTGATAATGAGAGTCATCTCTTGAAGACAGCTTACCATAGTGTAGTGTGTCAGTGTATATTGTGCGCGAGAACACGAGAGACATACACAGATTCTCCACATAAACTCGCCCCCTTTGTGTGTCCCTGTGTGTGTGTGTGTGTGTGTGTGTGTGTGTGTGCGCGCGCGCGTGCGCTCGTGTGCAGTGTACAGTGTGCAGTCTCTGCATGTGCCCATATGCCCCATTGACGCTGGGCGCCAACAGCGCCAGGTGAAACACACTGTAGTATTGGAGTCGACCTCATGAGTAGCGCAGTGACCAGACACGAACCCGCAGTTCACACACAGACACAGGCGGAATCTAGCGAGTCAAACAAGACACATGCGGTCCGGTCTGAGCGCGTGTTATTAGCACGGATGTGAGAGGAGGGACCACTCCAATCCCTCAACAGGCTGACAGTCTGTTTCCCATCATAGCCCACTGACAGTTTCCTTCCAGTTTATACAGCTACAAAAAAGTAAATATAATAACAGTCTACTACCTATTTTACTTTGTAAACGGATAACTTGAATATGGAGAAAGTGTAAAAATATTGTCTCCAAATAACAAATATTTCACTTTAGTAACACTTGTTTTGTACAGCGCCTTTGCCGATGGACACGGCAAATCCACTGCCCATTTACTAAATAACCTGGTTAAACTGTTATATTCCATAAATATGGTGTGACATAATGCTTTTAAGTTTATATTCGTAAAATACCACAGAAACCTGAAACTAAACTTTCAGTGCCGTCTGAACCGTCTTGAAGCAAATCTTTCAGTTAGGAAAGCCGCTGCCAACCAGATACAAATTAATGATCCGGGAGTGAAACTTTTAAAATCTTTCCACATGAAGCTGTTATTCCATCACACAAAGTGGATCTTAGCCACAATATCAAGCTCAGTGAAGTCATGGTTTCTGAAATGGTGTAATTTCCACTCTCAATTTTCGTATTTGTTTTCACCAAAAGACGTCATGTTTAGAGAAAAGCTTTTGTTAATACTGAAAATATTGTAAATGTAGAGACCAGCTATACTTGTGTCCACAGGTTGCTGTAACGGTAATAACCAATAACAAAAAAAACTACTTATTAAACAAGGTATCTTACCTGTTTTCGTCGGTAGATGTATCCTGGTAGACTTAAGTGAGTCCTCAATATATAGCTGCACCCGGTGACATACTTTCTGTAAATGTCCTGAGGATTCCCTTCGGGAGAAGCAGTGACTTATTCGGACAAAGTGAAGCACTGGTCACAAATTAACCAATACGCGTTGAGTAACACCAACACTGAGGAGAGAAATGTTGTTGAAAGTTATACCGCCCCAAACCGAAGACAGTCTGTTGTTATCGCTCTGTTTGATTTCTCAGATTTATTCCAAAGAGCGCTCTATAGCACAGTGCAGTCTGCGCCTGTGGTGAACTTGCAGTGCCCTCGCGTCTGCGGGATTCGTGGCTCGCCCCGGGAGACCGCCAATGTCCAATTAACTTGCAGCTAACAGGGTGGAATTCCTTTTAGACAACACAAGCGGCAGAAGCGTTGGAATCCGGTCACCTTCGGTTTAAACAACTGGCTAAGGTTTCCGAACGTCTTAATACCGATTCGGTTTATGTTTTGTTTTTTAAACAATTTAATACTTCTGAATATGTACTAAGAGAATATTTGACTACGTCCGAACAGCGAGCACCCGTATTTCATCTGTTATAAATCACTTTAAGTGAAGTTTGGAATGCAGAAGAACATTTTTGTGAGTGGAATTTGGCTCGGTTACGGGATTTTTGTGGTGGTTGGGTGGACTTCAATTCTCCTTAGCTAGACACCAAGTGATCACTAGTTCCTCCACATCAACCTGATATAGTGCATTTATGAAGGGCTAGCCTACTGTATTCCGGACGTCTAGCTTTAAAAAATGAGGACACAATTCAGTCATTGTTTGAGCGCAGTATGTTGAAAGGTGGTTGGGCTGTGGCGTGTCGCCAGTGTCATTAGTCGACATACACAGTGGAATACAGTCATGTAGGAATGTATGTGTTCCTACACTGAAACAAAATGTCAGTGGAAAGGGATTATTTTCAAGAATAATTTCAGACTGTTTCATCCATCAGTATACAGCAGCTATATGCACTAGTTTCTCACACATTCTTGTAACAGCTGTGCAATGTCATCAGGAGGAATATCAACCTGACATATCATATTTATTGTGAACCCTGATCTAGAGTGTGAGAGTAGATCATTCTAGTAGCAGACTCGCACACACACAAAACCCAGAACACACAACACCATGCAGAGCCTGATACAGAGCAGTACCTCAGCTGCTTTTGATGAGGCACTCATAAATCAACATTGTTACGTAAATGTTTGCATTGTGCGTACGTGTGTGTGTGTGTGTGTGTGTGTGTGTGTGTGTGTGTGTGTGTGTGTGTGTGTGTGTGTGAGAGAGAGAGAGAGAGAGAGAGAGAGAGAGAGAGAGAGTATGACTGTAAATGTTGGTATGTGGGTTTGTAGATGTTACCAGGTGGTGTCAGTACAGTCTCCACATTAACATGATTGCAAACAATCATAGACATACACATCAGCACACCACACACACACATCCACTCATACACTCTCAAACATGCAGAAAAACCCCAAACAGGTCCTACATGGCTTGTCTGATATCACTGGGTGTAGCTACCACTCAGTGCATGGGTCCATGGACACTGGAGGTGTGGTGCAGCAGGCAGACTGGGGCCAGCTGGCCTGCCTGCTCTGGCCTGAATGGTCTGGGATGGATCTGCGGATGGCACCGCCCTGGCCTGGGTGTGAAGAACACAGTTCCCAGGAGAAAGGGTCGCGACCCCTCCGCTCACACCAGGCAGGGTGTGGAGCCTCTCGTAGGGATAACAATTGCGAGATCTCACTGTCTCCTGCGGTGGGTTTGTCTGTATGTACGTACATGTGCATGCTTTAGTTATGTGCTAGATGCTGGATGTATTCAGTTACACCATATGTTATGTCTCCCTCTCTCTCTCTCTCTCTCTCTCTCTCTCTCACTCTCTCTCTCTCACTCATAAACACACACACACACACACACACACACACACACACTGTCAATCTGAGACTAGGAGGCAGATATAAACACATGTTCGTTGAGTTAAACAAAAGGATCTGAGCGTCGTGCTGCATGAATGGTTTTATAATAATCATTTTGTAAGAATCCAAAACCAGTGCCAGCATCTCAGGAGGGGATGGACAGGAGGTGAGGATTAAAGTTATGACAAGTACAGATATCTAACTTCACCCCAACGCTTCCTCTGGCTCCAGCTAAGTACATTTACCTCTCCCAAAAGAGCCCTCGTGTAACACTATTCCGCGCTGTTATCAGTATCCTCCCGCGGCAACAGATCAGCCTCTCGCCGCAGCGCTTTAAAATTCAGATTTATTCCTTAATGCGTTCCCCCCGAAGCCATTGAGCTCTGGCTCCCCTGCAGACCGGTGTGTTTATGCGCTGGTGTCCCAAAGGGGTCTGACCAGAGCAGCACAACAACGTGCAGCATGCCTAGTCTGGGCCGGGGAAGAGGCATTCGTTTAACCTGGAGCAGAAACAAAAGCGTCTGCTTAATGACTAAATGTATTTGAAATGTTAAACAAGGCCAGCTCTTTCTCCAACCATGGGTTCTCTGGAGTAGAGTTGGGGGGGATATGGATGAGGGGGTAACTGTGTTAGTCTGTGGGGGGGGAGGTGGGTAGTAGAGTTAGAATGCAGACAAATCTGTGAATAATTTGTGCATTAATCAGAACTAGAGATCGGCTGGAAAGAGAGGCGGGTGCCAGTTAACCCCACCTTCCACCAACCACAACCCCCCACATCCCTAAAACACACACACACACGCAAGCACACACACACACTCACTAACACAGACACACACCACAAGCGCCAGTCCCCCTATCTCAGGGGAGCACTTACTCTCCATATCCCTGCTCACAGCACAACATGTTAACGCTAAGAGGGAAAGACTGATTAGGCTATCATACTATTAGTGGAGCCTAGGAAGCAGCCGGTTCTCATAGCACAGGCCTACCAGGTCAGCAGGGAGAGTGGAGCTTTCTGGTTTTATCGATAATTAGGATAAGAATCAATAATTAGTTTGCAAGCAGTCAGAGAGTTTGTCGTGCAACAATGTGTTATCAGCAATAAAGGGTCTCAAGGGATTAAAGAAATGTATGATTGGACATTTAAAAGGCTGGGGAAACACATGCAAACACACACACACACACACACACACACACACACACACACACACAAGCATCAACACACCACCCACATAGAGCAGTGCTTGAAAGCATTGCTTCACTTTGTGGGGGAAGTTCAATTATCGAGACATAAAAAATTCTGAGGCTTTGCTAAAAAGTTGATTATGATTGAACTGTTTACTAAAGGGAGACCACCATGCTCAAAAGACAATAATGATCACATCGAGGAGGCATTTGTGAAGACAAGGAAATAGCAAACGATTGAGACAGTAAAAAGTAATTTCTTTTGTCCCCTCCATTACAATGACACCTTCATTAAAGAGTATTTGTCCAATACTATTCACACCGGTCTAGTGGTTTAATAGGAGTGGTAAAAGATAGATTGTTTATTGCAGATTTGCATTCGTCTCCAATATGTAAAAGTTTAGGTTATGAAATAGTGCAAAATTGTTTGGAACTACTATGTGTGAGCGGTCCAATGCACGCCTATTAAGAGGTATGTGGGGTTTGTTGCAGCCCCAGGCGTAATCACGTTCCACAAACATGATAAACCACAAACGTAATGCTTTTATTCACTTTTTTGAATGTAATAACTTCCCAGAAGCGTAATAACTAGTGCCGACCACAAACATAATAACCCGATTCCCACACACATAATGATTATTACGTTTGCAGAAAGTCATTACGTTTCTGGGGAGGTAACATTTGTAAAATGTTATAAATCACAAATATAGTTATATCCTACCTGCTATATAAATTGTAAGAGTACATTTGTCAAAAATCATCACCATCTAATGACATGTCCAGACCATATAGTATATCCCTTTGCTTAGATTCTCTAATCAGTATTATTAAAAGGTCAAAAGCAATTTTTTTCACTAGATTTAAGATTTATTTTCAAACCAAATAGGTGAATGAGATCAGAGAGGACACTTCATTTCTGTACAGTTGGAGACAAAGGGGTTATTTACCATTTTGTTTTGACAAAACAATCCGATTGATACAGAGGGTTACAGCTTGCGGATTGTCGGATTGTAGATGTACAAAAAAATTATCCAGCAGTACTACTAATCTAAGAGAATCAGACCTATCCAGTACTGGTCAGGCTGAACTCCCTTACGCTGGCAGTAGTCTGGCCAATCTCTCTCTCTCTCTCTCTCTCTCTCTCTCTCTCTCCAGTCCTAATAGTGATGGATTCCCAACACATGGCAGAGGAAACTCTCTGTATGATCATTAGACAAACAATGAATTTCAGCCTATTCTAGCTAAGCTGCAGAATATGATCAGGTTGTTACAATTTTGACGAAAAATTTGAAAACTGCCAATAAACTGCTCGGCTCCTAACTATAATCTGAACATAATACACACAACACTCATTCAATCGAAAAATGAAATTCTAAGGATAACTTTTTAAGAAATCTTAAGAAAATTTCATTAGATAGTGAAGATTTCTTTAAAACTGATATAACAGTTAGAATTTCACCATATTTGTGATTAATCACATTTGATTTCACTTTCCCGCAAACGTAATAACTTCATTCAAACATAATTATTGTAAAGCTTGTGGGAAAGTAGTTATTACGTTTTTTAGTAGGCAACAGTTGTTAATTTTATGGAAAGTAATCACGTTCTGTGAGATTATTATGTGTAAAAGGGCAGTTTTGAATGTGTTTGTGGTTAATTACGTTTGTAACAGGGCTCACAGCCTCAGTGGTATCAAGGGATATTGAAGGTCCCTGTGCAACATTAAGAGGGGGTAAATCTGTTTGGGCTTCAGGTTTGGTGAGTGTAACCTGTGTTAAAAATAACCCCAATAAAAGCCTGTTTATATTGACCTGCCCTCTTGCCCCCCTGTCTCTCTGTGCTGGAGAAACTGCAGATCTCCGGTCAGTAATGGCCAGGATCTTCCTGGGTCGCACCTCCAAAACACACACAAGAGACAGAGCAATGCGGAGGAAAAGAAACACCTAGAGATTCCATCTGCTGAATTTTAAGGCTGTGTAAAATGGCTTTTCCAGTGCAACTGTTAGAGCATTGCAGTATATCCTTACTATAGCTGGTTTGGAGGCAGTCTGGCTGGCATGAGAAGCGAATTCTCATATGCAAGGGAGAGAGCGACCTCATCTCTGAATAAAGGAGCCCTTTTAAGTGTGTATTTAACACTGCAGCCGTGAGACTGACCATAAACTGCGTTTTATGGATTCTGGAAGTCCTGCCATAGTCAGTCACTAAATTACACCACCGTTAAATGAACAGGCCCTAGGCTGTTCTCAGCCAGTGAATGTGTGTGTGTGTGTGTGTGTGTGTGTGTGTGTGTGTGTGTGTGGGATAGTTCTACTCATTAGAAAATATGAAACACAGGGCACTACCAGGGTGAAAAGTGTTTATCCTCACATGACGTCGGCCCTACTCTGTGAATGTATCCTTGGTGACCTAGGTGAAGGGTCATACCCCTGCGTGAGGAGCAGACACTGGAACGTCTTCTCAACAGGGGGGTTCATTACTGTGAATAATGAACCCTTGTAATACTGATATCTCCACCCCAGCCATTAGCTGGAACCTAGTCACGGAAGCATACACACACACACACACACACACACACACACACACACACACACACACACACACACACACACACATGAAACCCTCACACTCTCACACAACAAGGAGAGGGATCAGTCGCATTCTCTACCTTGAAATATTTACATCTCCACAATCTCCACACTGTATCTACTCAGCTCCCCACTAAGAGTGCAATCCCTGAGGTTACATCTCTTCATAACACATCAAAATCATTTACACTTGATGTAGGCAAACAACCCATTTTGGCATTGCTTTCATTCCATAAGTTCAAACTGTTTCTCCTTCCCTCTGGTATTTTCTCCGAATGCGGTGGGGCATTACATTCAAAACAAGTGTTGTTTCGCTAGAATGCGTAGACGGAGGTCGGCTGCGCAACACACTTTAAAACAAACAGACTGTGTTTGTGTTTTGGGGAGATAAAAGTGTGCGCGTAGCGTAGGAGATTGTCGGGATGCCATGAGTGAATCGCCTGTAAACAAACACTGCAATGTAATCCCGTATGGCGCAAGGTAAACACACAGCAGGGAGGCCCTATTAAGTCACAATTGCAGGGAAAACATGTAATCAGCAGGAGAGAGTTTTTGCCTCGTTCAGTCATCTGTTTATTTACCACACCAGTTTTGCTAACAGTTTGCAAGTGTCTACGCATGGAATTATTTATTTGTTTTTGCCAAGTTGCCGCAGCTGTAAACTTCATGGTTTCTCCGTCATTGTCAAAACTGGAGAGGGGGGATTGGAAACAGAAACAGTTCAGTTCCTCAGTTTGTGCACGCTCTTGCCTCGAGCCAGCGCACGGCTGCCAGATACTGCGTGAGGTGTCATGGTGGAGATGGCCCAAAAAAGCTAAACATGGAGGAATCAGAGATAAACAAGAGAAGTTGGCCAAAGCACTGTGGCCAAAGCACTGTGGCCCTGGCCTGAGTTTGTGCGCTTTGAAGCTGATATAATACAGAACAGCTGAGGATGGGCCTGCTTGGACCAGAGTCCTGGTTGCACTGTGCTATAAGCCAACTTAATATGTCTTTTTTTACATTTTGGCGTGAAGAGTAAAGTTATGTTAGATCACAGACAGATTCATTATTATTTATTATTATTACAAATATTATGTGTTTCACAATTTGTATTAGATTGGAGAAAATAAAGCAACTGACATTTCATTGGTGCCCCACGCCAAAAAAAAAGGTTTTGATAAAAAACAATCTCTCTGTAAAGAACACAAATAATTGACTCAATAAATTAGAGTGGTTTGAGCCTGCCACATTCCAAGAAACATAAAACATGTTTTCTTGAAGACTACAAAACACATTTATCACTGACATTTAGACTGGTAGAAAGAGAAAGAGAACAAGAAAGGGTCTTGTGAATGAGTGAAAGAGATAGATGAAGAAGACCGGAGGTATGGAGTTAGAATATCTCAATATTGCCTATGTAGTAACTGAAGACCAAGAGGAAAAAATCCAGTCCAGTTCCACGTGGATGGCTTTGGAAAGACATCTGGACACAGACCACCGCAACTGTTCGGAGCCCTCCCTTTCTTGCCCTTGATTTACATTGTCCGGTCAAGTTTTCCCATTTCCCTTTCATGTGTAAGCTCCACTAATGGCACCCATCCATTTACATACACTATTTCCATGCCTTTGTTCCACATCCCTGCACCAGTCTGGAAGATGTGGTTGTGTAGGCTGCAGTGTGACGTGTTATGCTCCAGAATGACACGGCGAAGACACACCGGTGAATCTGTGTACTCTGTGCTCATCAAATATTGAAACTAAAGTCTGGGGTCTGGGAACCTTACAAACTACAGACTGTAACAGTGAAAACTCAAGCTGAAACAAAACAAGATGTCCTCCTGGTTCCCTGTCTGAGGCACTGTGGGTGCACTTAATGGGGGGCTCTTAAACAACTCTAAAATGACCGATAATTGTAGTAGAAATAATATTGGAGAAAAAAATCCCTCTATAAGGGCTATTCATAGGAAGGCCTGCCAATATCAATAACACTATTCCCTGAGACATGGGTCCCTAGGGCTTAGGAGCAAGTAGTGGTTTGGTTTGGTTGAGCAGATAGAGCAGACCCCTGTCGTAAAGAAGGAGGGGGAGAAAAGAAAAGAAGGAAAGAACGAAAGAGGTCTGTGAATAGAGGCCAGGGATCGTTGGTCAGAAGAGAGAAATGAAAGGTAATTATCTCGCCCTGACCTGCAGGGGATGTGTAGGAAATGGCTTCAGCGAAATTTGTTTTGGCCCTGTAATTTCAGCCAGCTGTCCCGTCATGCCTTTGCATGCATCTGCCTTAAACTCGTAGAGAAAAACACTTGCGGGGCGTGTAGGTGTTTGTCAGTGTGTGTGTGTGTGTGAGTGTGTGTGAGTGTGTGTGTGTGTGTGTGTGTGTGTGTGTGTGTGTGTGTCTGTGTGTGTGTGTGTCTGTGTCTGTGTGTGTGTGTGTGTGTGTGTGTGTGTGTGTGTGTGTGTGTGTGTGTGTGTTTGTGTTTGTGTGTGTGTGGTGTTTGTGTGTGTGACTTTGTTTTTTCGAAGGAGGGGGTAAGTTGGTCGTTTTCATGACAACCTCAGTGCATCATGTCTCACACAACACCTCCGAGCGCTGGTTGACTTGAAGTATATAAAAGCCAGCTTGTCTATAAGGCAAGTAGAAGAGAGGGCTGCCAGCAGTGGCCCAGCTGTTTTCAAGGGAGGTATTTCACAACCACCAGGCACTACTCGGAACCAGGGCAGGGAGAGCATCATTGCAACGCAATGTGTTGTTGTTGCATTGGGTGCGGAGAGATTTATCACAATTGCGAAAGCCAGCAAGGAAGTTGTTTGGATGATGGTGGGTGTGACATGGTTTAGTTGGTCAGGTTATTGATGTTACTGCATAATTATGCTGTGCGTATTTGGCATTCTCTGCTGTGTCTGCCTCAAGCGTCCTCACATCCAGAAATGGGGGGAAATTACATCAGGATATATGTAGTCTATCAGAAACAATCTCACACTGGATGGATCAAAGTGAATGATGTCTCTCATTCCTCACAGTCATACAAGCCATTTACAATGCAGTTCAGAAATGCATGTGCGGGAAATATTGCCAATCTTGCCTTGATTACAACAAATATAGGCACAGAGTGAAGCCTTACAAAAGTAGGATAGTTAAATGTCCTGCTCTGGGCATGTGAGTATGCTGACATATCCATGAGAAACACAAACTTGAAAAGTTTAAATCCTGGCCTTTTCTTCTGAAACCAACCTGAGTATTGAATTTTCTCAGGGGTCCCTGTTTTCTCATGGGGTTAGCATGGCCCTCAAGCTCTATGAAACTATGATACTGACACACACTGTTGATGAGTGTTAGCTCTTCAACCCTAGGTGTTAATCCTAGTTGTCAACAGGGGCCTTGCCCAGTGCAGAGGCCATGTTTGGTCTACTCTAGAATCAAGCTCACACACATACACACATTTATGCACGCAAGCACACACACACACACACACCTGCGCACACACTTACTCATTCAAAAATGTTGGAGTGAAACAGAGGGAGAAAAGAAAGATCTGTGCCTTGCTGTCAGTCAAATTGAGTGAAGTGAATGTGGACATTCCTGACAGTTTGCTACTGTGCTTATGCTTATGTGTTTATATGCACACGTGTGTGTGCCTGCTTATACATGTTTGTGTGTGTGTGTGTGTGTGTGTGTGTGTGTGTGTGTGTGTGTGTGTGTGTGTGTGTGTGTGTGTGTGTGTGTGCGTGTTAAGAGAGTGACGTGTCAGTCACCCTCAGGTCCGGGTGTAACACTGCCCTCCCATCCTTCCCATGGTGCATCACACCCTTTCTCTCGGCCGCACTCTCTGTCTACTTTGGCATGAAACCCACCTGCAGGGCGCATTCCAGTGCTTTTTTGCATGGATTGCATAAACATGCCTGAGATTTCCATCCCTGATTTGAGACACCAGTGAACCCTGAGAATCTCTGTCTTGTCCAGCGCTGTGGCCATGTTTGGTATGAGAAGAGCCGGGCCCTTCCTGCCACACTCTTTGATCTGCTGCACGTCTTTTTTTGTGTCGGAAACATTGAACAGAGATCATGAGATTTAACTTCTCCCCTTAAGGTCATTTATGGACGTGGATGTTCTCCTCGCAAGATAAAAGCCCGTTGTTTCATGCTGTCAGTAAAATCACATTTTACGCTTTCCAGACAATCTCACGACCTGAAGTAAACCAAAAAACCTGTAGCTCAGTTGGCTGTCAGAGCCATTTGCAATGCATCATGGGAAAATCAGGCAATATTCTGCAGTCCACCCACGGCACTTCAAATCTTTTGGGTATGTCAGGGGAGTGAAAATGGTTTGTGCACGCTTGCGTGTGTGTTTCTGCATTTGTGTGTGATCTCTCATACGTGTTGCATGAGTGTGTCTGCGTAACTGTTCCTTGAAGCTCATGCATATCGCAGATGGTGCAGGTGCTGTTTCCTCCACAGAGAACTAAACCATACTTCAGTAACGCAAAACACTCCTGGACCACTTCCATGCACATTATAAATCACCCTTTCCACTTCAAACACACACACACACACACACACACACACAGCCCCAGCAACAGGACAATCAGACCTCGCACTGTACCCTGAACGCCTATTCCTTTCCTTCCCTCCCTTTCTCCCTTTTTCTTTTTATCTTCTCCCCAAATGGCCAAAGGGCAGGATGAAAGGAGATCGGTTGCCTGCAGTCCACTCGTGACAGGTGACATGAGCAGGAAGAAGGGGTGAGAATCATGGGCTCTCCCCTTCCTGTTCTGCTCAAGATTGACAGGCGGCTCCAGATTTAATCACCTCCCTCCGCTGACCGCTGTGGGCTACAAGGAAGGCCGCTCTGCGGGAGAGAAAGATGGCCAACACACTCATATCTCTCGACTACCACACAAGTCTGCCAGAGTGCGGCTATCTCTGGAGAGACGTCAGAGACCAGCCTGTCAAAATCCCATGAATCCACCATGACATTGTTGCTCCACTGGGATGTTTCACGGACTGGAGGAGAGGGCGGGAGAACAGACCTCAATCTAATTATCGTAATGCGCATGGTATGAAAAGGTTAACAAGCCTTGTTGGTTTGCCCTTGTATTTTCAGGTTGACCTCAAGACATGTCAGATGTGTCAGGCGTTTTGATTTACTGATGGAGAAAAGCGAGTGAGAGAGAGCGAGAGAGGTGTTGCAAAAATAACTTGCGGAGCTCAATCCATGGGGGGTCTACCAAGTGAAGCATAAGAACAAAATCATTTTGAGGTGGAAAACCACACGCTTTGATGCCAGAGGGGGCAAGTTAAATGTGGTAAGGTCGCTAATGGTCAAAAACTGTACATCAATCAACTATTTGTTCCTGTGACGATTGAGTTCATATGGAATAACAGAATGTATAATGTCCTCCCGTATAAGGAGTGTGGATGAGAACAGAATTCACCACTGGCACACACGTCACCGTCCCAACAGACCGGCTTGCAAGATTTCATTTAATTTTCATGCTAATCACTAATTCAATCAGTGAATGTTCGCCACAAGCACAATAAAGCCATATGTTTCTCTGGTTCTGATTTGGAACTATTAATCAGAGCCTCTGAACCGAATCCTCAAGTCAACTCTCAGAACCCAAGCACTTACCCAACCTGAACTTGAACCTGGGCCTAACCCAACTATCAAATAAAACACTGTAACTTAAACCAGAACTTTCAATAACAAAGGGCGCAGAAACAGCAATCGGTCCTTGCTGCTTTGTCTCCATGTCTTAAATCTTTATCAAGTTTCAGAGGAAGTGGATGTCTCATTATCACTCTGACCGAGGAGGGTTTCAGTGAGAAGGGAGTGTGCTCTGGCATGAGGCTGGAAGATGTGTGTCGGTGCGTGTGTGTGGGAATGAGTGTGTGTGTGGGAGGAAGTGTGTGTGTCTGTGTGTGTGTTTGTGGGAGTGAGTATGTTAGATTTACACAAATACTAGGAAATAAACCTGTAAACACAAAGTGAGCCCAGGCAGATAGCATATGTGTGAATATTAATGCAATCAGACACTCACACAAACACTTTTAGCCTCACTGACTTTGTGTATGTGTGTGTGTGTGTGTGTGCATATCAATGTGAGTGTGCCTACTTGTGTGTGTACTCACATTCCTGTGAATGTGTGTTTGTGAGTGTGTGTGTGTGTGTGTGTGTGTGTGCGCGCACACTCACATTCCTGTGAATGTGTGTGTGTGTGTGTGTGTGTGTGTGTGTGTGTGTGTGTGTGTGTGTGTATGTGTGTGTGTGTGTGTGTGTGTGTGTGTGTGTGTGTGGTGTGTGTGTGTGTGTGTGTGTGTGTGTGTGTGTGCGCGCGGACGCGTGTCTGTGCACTCAAATTCCTGTGAGTGTGTGTATGTGCGTGTATCCTCTGAACTCCATCTGAAGGCTGACCCAGTCCCACAGGAGGGGAGGGAGTTTTGAAGCAGTGATCTCAGGATCCGGGCCACATTATGGGCCGACGGCCGACCCCAGCAGTAATGAGAACAGATAAGCCCCCTCCACACACAGACACTCAAGCAGAGGCACGTGCGCACATTCAAACAGATGAACGAACACACACTCACACACACACACACACACACACACATCAAGAGACAGGTGGGCAACATGTGCAAACACATCCATTGAAATAAACAGCTGGGTGTGAGCAACATAAAACTGAAACAAACCAGAAACAGACAGAAACAAATACAAAGGAGGACAGGCAGAGTGGAAAAGGATAAAAGAGGGAGAAAAAAGACTGAGAAAAAAAGAGGTTGGGTGTCAGATGGAAAACAAAAGAAGTGGAGGAAGAAAAAGAGACAAAGAAACAAAAGTGCAAAAAAGAAAGACAAAGACAGACTTTAAAAAAATGACATAAAGTCCAGGAAGTGGGGCTTGTGTGTCGATGCCTGTGGTCCAGACCGAAGCGGCTGCATTTTTCTCACAGCTTATCAGCAATCGGGGCAAAACTGGAAACAGTATTAGAGAGGACCCCTGGGGCTGACCCCAGCACTGCCATGTTTGAATGGAGCACCTTTTAAAATACTAGCATGGTCAGGTTTCTGGCAGGCTCTGTGTTGGATGCCCTACAGCCAGTAATTCTATATGCAGGTAAGGTCTGATCACTCGCCCACTGTGTTTTAGGGGCAACTTGAAGTAAATTTAATTAAATGTTTAGAAGCAGGCCAGATTGATGGTCACTGAGGGGGGACAAAGCATTCTTTCTCATGGTTGCTGAAAGAACAGAGGTATTGTCATATAGAGATGGAGCCAGTGAGTATCAGGGAGCCATAGGTCGACTATTATCCAGTGCCTGCTTTACTATAGGTGTGCTTCATGTCTCAAAGCTCTGTTTTGTAACATTAGGAAAAGTAAGGTATCGTTTTAATTCAAATTTAAGATAGGAATGTGGATAAGCTTGGAGATGTTAATGTATTTGTGTAAGATTTTGTGTGCAGTATGTGTATTGTGCGTGCGTGTGTGTGCATGTGTGTGTCTGTGTGTGTGTGTGTGTGTGTGTGTGTGTGTGTGTGTGTGTGTGTGTGTGTGTGGGTGTCAGAACATTGCATTCCCTAAATGAATCAGTCGAAGTCATTGCAGCATCCTGTGTTGGGTCCTAATGGGGTGTTTTTAATTGCGCTCAGTGAAGGGGAAAGAGCAGGATCCTGATAAACTCCTCCACCAGCGCACTCAAACAAGCCCACGGGTTCAGAGGGGAATCGTCATGGAGATGACCTCTCTTATTCCCCCTGACCAGCAAATGCCTTTTCTCTAAATGTCTCTGTGGCTAAGTGTGTTTGTTTATCTTTGTGTGCTGTTAGTGTGTAGAAGCCAACATTATGTGATTGACTGTGCGTGTGTGGGTAAGTGTGTTTGTGTGTTTGCCTAAATCTGTGCAGCTATATGTGTGTGTTGTCTCTTTCTGCATGTGAGGGTTTCTGTATGCAAGTGAGGGTGTGTGCGTGTGTGCGTGTGTGCGTGTATGTGCATGCATATGTTCATGTGTGTTTGTGTGTTTATGTGAGTGTGTATGTGTGCGTGTGTATGTGCCTGCATATGTGTATATGTGTGTGTGTGTGTGTGTGTGTGTGTGTGTGGTTGTGTGTGTGTGTGTGTGTGTGTGTGTGTGTGTGAGTGTGTGTGTGTGTGTGTGTGTGTGTGTGTGTGTGTGTGTGTGTGTGTGTGTGTGTGTGTGTGTATGTGAATGAGAAAGAGACAGAAGGAGGGAGAAAGGTTAAAACTAAATCCATTTCCATTCAGCCCTGGTCTAAACAAGCACTTCTAGAGTATGCAGAAATCTGAGTGAGAGGCAGCTGCACTAACCTCAGTGGAAGACCTCCATGGTTTTTCAAACTGCAGGAGGAAAGGAGACTTCTCACTGATCGAGACCTCTGCCTGTCAATCATCTCCAGACTCGCCACAACTCTATGCAATCATGCCTTCATGTGCTAAAGCCATGTTTTCATGAATAATATTGGATCGTTGTTGGCTTGTTTGTGCAGCTTAAGTTAAATTAAATTTGTCTCCACGGAAATAGAAATTCATACCATATCACTCTCTGCATGCCACTGTGGTCAGGCATATGTGATCTCTCGTTCTCTGGAAATGTTTTTGAATATATGCCTCACTTGTGGTTTACATCAGTAGATAAGTTGAAATTTAATATATCTTTCAGAGGGGGGAAAACAAATTCACATACATTTAGGAGAAAATACCTCCCTCAAACTGACCACAGACGTCCGTCTTCATTTAAACCTCTGCGCTCAAACATCTGATCTATTTTTGTTTGCTTGATTTTAATTTATGTTATTAAAGCCATTTGTTTCCCCGCCAGATAAGAAGCCAGCTTTTCTTGTGCAACGGCAGCCAGACCTCAGTCAAACTCTTAGAAGAGATCCACTAGGGCTTGGGAATTAGAATTCCAGCTGGGAAGCAAAGAGCTCCTCCCGGTACGCTCTCCGACACAACCACTGTCCATCCGTCCTCGATTCCCTTTCGACGCAGGGCTGGGGGGGTGGGGAAGGAAGGGTCAGAGAGTCTGTTTTGGACAGACGTGAGGGGTGGACCTCCTGTCCGATCTAAGGAGAATTCCAGACTGGATCCTCCCCTCCTCCTGGCAGCCCTGCCCTCAGCCCTCTCTCCCCCAAGCCCGACCCTGGGGGAGAGCTCAGCTGGGAGTCAGGGGCCCTCTCTACACATAAAGCACCAGCGGGTGGTCAAGTTGAGCTTACGCCACATTTGATCTGATTACAGTAAATAACACAGAATCAACATTATTGCCGCGCTCTTATCCGCTTGGCTGCATGAGTGCACAATGAACAGCACGGCCCTGCAAAAGCACAGCACAGGTGAGTCAGCATGGGATTTAGGCGTACCATGAAATGCACAAGCATGTGAATTACAAATTTGCACATAAGAATCACAATCACACAATCTGCTTACTGTGGGCAAATGATTAAATTGGGCCAATTGCGCACCGGCAGGCAACACAGCACAATAAGTTGAACAGCTTTTGGTAACAAAAGCAGGTATCAGAATGGCTCTCTTTGAGTATTGGTGCGGTGGTTTTTAACTTCTTTGGTTAATTTGTAATAAAACTCTCAGTTAATGAGCCAACCAGTAGGGTTTGGTGAGAGGCAGACGGCGCTGCAGAGGCTCTCCGCTAATGGCCTGTTAAGTACAATACCAACACTGTGGCACCCATTCATTTTGGGAACGTGTTGCACCCGACCAACTGCACGCTCATTTGATAGAGGGCAGCAGTCACATTATGTGTATAATTCTGGATATGTCATTACACATGGAGAGTAAATCTTACATCCCAGTTAAAAAATCCTTAACTGCAAAGATGTCTTTTTTGACAGAATCAGTAGAATGTATAATTCAACTTTAATTGGCTGAGAATGAGTACAGCTCAAAAAATGTGTTTTATTGGTTCCAGTCTCTTGACTCTAGTTTTTACAGGTAATGGCAGATTTCACTGCCCTGTGTTTGCTCCATACAATAGCCATTCATGCAACCGCTAACAGATTCCCCTGTAACTCAGTGCTTTATGGCTTCAGCTACGCTTTTATTAATCATTTCTTGACAGGGGAAACGCGAGCAGTACAACGTAATTTGAATGTTTAAACTATAATTGGAGGGCTAAGGGCAATTGGGTTTTTATGGCTCCCTGGCACCACTGTGCACCAGTGAGGTGAGTAATGGGTGTTTGAGGGCACGCGAGCACCTCGCAAGGCGAGCAAGTCGAGTGGTTGCACTGCACTAAGCATCACTGGCAGGAGTGGCGGTGCGGTGCCTGACGGCATCAGTGTGAAATGCAGTGCCACACTAAAAGCCTTTCCACAACACCGTGAAGACACAATACCGGCCCTGTGCCGTGGCTGAGGGCGCCATGGCAAGTGTCAGTAACACATTTATATAGAAGCACTGACAAACACAATAGCATTCTCTGTGATGGGTAACTGGAGTGGAAAGGATTTGTGGAGTAGCATGTGTGCGCGTGTGTGAGTGTGTGTGTGAGTGTGAGTGTGTGTGCAAGCAAGGAACCTCATTAGCACAAGCAAGTCACAGGTACCACCAGCGAACAGGTACAAACACAGCCTTGTGATCGGACTCAATTGAAAGGGCCTTTTCTCCCTGAAGCTAACACACACTCCTCACAGAGAAGTGTTTGCTGGTGGCAGGCACTGGACCAAATATTCCCATTCTCTCTGGCTTAATGGTTATACAACTATTAAGCTGCTATAAGCTGTTATGAAAAAATTAAAACCTTGACGATGTCATTAAAAGGACAGTGTCCTCAGGGATGTTGTTTATGCAAAAGTATAATTAAATACATTAAAGCAAGACTATTCAGCAATTTGCTACTTTTCCAAAGTTTTTTGAGGCGTTCTATTTACCCTGCTGGCTAGTTTTAGACCAAAACTCTCTACTGCTGCTTTAATGTGTAAAGTCATGATTCATGTAAATATCTCACCAAACTATTTTCCCATTTTGCTCCACAATGATTTGAGGCTCATTACAAAATGTGCAAATCTGTCAAATGGAAGAACAGACTCCAGCTGAAGTTTTCCAGAGCTACAGGGAATGGGGAAAAGAAAAGAGTTAAGACAGAAAAATAAAACTGAGCCTCATAAAATCTCATTGGCCAAATTTACTATCATTATGCTGTCTTCAGTGATATTTCAAGAAATGTTGTGATATGCCACTGATATGACACAAACCAGAGTTTTCCCATTTGCACTGTATTTCATTTGCATTGATGGCTTCACATCTGCTGAATATTTCAGCCAAAGGTGATGGGGTATAAATCACCATTTACGGTCATATTTTCATTATAGTACTGCTGTTGGTTGAGCAAGGTCACTTAGCAATGAACATGGGCCCCTCTGTTTAAATAGCTGCCCTACCGATGTGTCCCTAACCAATATAGACAAGTGAGTGATCAGATTTCATCAAGCTTACTGTTTTACTGTGGACTTCACCTGGTGAAAGACGGCCACCTCCCTCTTTTAATTGTGGACATATCTGAGCGTGGCAAATGAATATTGACAAGGGGCTTATTATATTTCATCTTATGGTGTTTATACGCGCTGCCTAGCTGTAGAATGCGGCCATGGGCCTCCCAGGCTTTCGATTACTGGAACCATAATGGGTCTGGGGGAGGGGGGGGGGGGGTACTGCCCATTAGGGCCAGGGTGCAGGGCGGGTGTAAAACAGAGCCTTAGACTTGAGAGTGTATCCTGCCTCATTATGGAGACGGGTGGAAGCGCATTAACATTTCACTTAGGCCGGGCACCCTAGGAGGAAGGCCACGCGGTCACATGACTCCCTGACACCAATAACCTCTCGCCGGATTGGATGGTAAATCCCGGGGTGACAGAGGGGAGCCGCGGGGCTGAACAAACGCAGATCCAGTTTCGGCCCCTGTGCGCGGGAGCGGACGTTCGATGAGTTAGTGCTCGCCGTCGCGCTAAATAAAATGTTTAAACAGTACCACATGCCAGGGAGACCGAGGGGGAGCAATTAGCAACTTATGGGTCCCCATCTCATCAGCAGCGGCGCGGGCCTATGGGATCAAGATTGTGAATGCATGTGTGTGTACGTCTGTGTGAGTCTGTCTGTGTGAGTTTCAGTAAGAAAAGTGTGTGTGTTTCAGTGAGAATATCAGTTGAAGTACCCAGAGGCCGACTGCACTTGGATCAGTGTACTTGGGAGGGATTTTACTGTAACAAAAAGACATCTGCATGTCTGCTGGTGGCAAACTTACCCCTGTCAGAAAAGGGTTATGTTTTGCTAATATGTTAAATGAATCCTTAATGTACTGAATGAATCACATTACTGTGTAGTTGTTCATAATGGGGCCTGTAGGACCTGATTTTTTTGTGTGTATCTGATAGGATGGTTTATCATACAAGTGTGCAACACATGTGTGTGTGTGTGAGAGTGTGTTTGTGTGAGTGCTGGGGAGAAGGTTAAGTGATTGGTCAAGGGTGAGAGTTCAGAGAGCTCTCATGAGTTTGAGTTTGAGAGGCCTGGGGGCAATGCTTAGACCTACTGCACCTGCACAACACACACGGCCCCAGGGAGAGATCACACACACACAGACACACACACACACACACACACACACACACACACACACACACACACACACACACACACACACACACACACACACACACACACACACACAGCCTCTCGTTCTGACACACACATATGCATTCACACAAATTCACAGGCCCGAATAAACGCACATTAGACTTTCAGACTAGGTTGGGAGTATTCCAGGAAGCAGGATTTGTGAATTATCCAGGTCTTTTAACTTGACATTCATGTCACCCTTTATAATACTCTGCCCAAACAGAGTTAATCTATTTACAACTTTTTTTCTGAAACGTAATGCACCATTTTATTGCACTTATTACTTATGGAAATGCACAGATTACTAATAGAAACTAAATCATTTCTACAGCATCGTGCTGTGGATAAATTAGAACCAGATCGTTGGTCCTCTTCTTGGGCTGAAGGCAGGTACAAGACCAGGACTAAAAAAGTATGTAGGCCAAGAACAAGTCCTTTTTGAGACTAAGCCTGGATAAAAAAAACGTCCCTCCCCTCACTCTGTAGTTGTTTGTCTGATGGTATAATTTGTGAGTTAGACATGCTGTACTCCTAGACCTTCACTCTGTACACTGGATTTACTTTAAGTATGTAAACACTGTAAGTTAATTAGCACCATTGGTATTTTATTGTTGTATCCTCATCTTGGCTACTTGCTATGTGTCTAACTGGCTACTGCTCTCTTCTTTGATCTCCTTCAAGCTTTTAAAGCAGGTGTGTTCCCACAGTAGCCTCCACCTGGTGTAATCTCATGCCCTTTGGGACTACAGTAATGTACCCTGATGACCAGTCAAAAGCAGGGAGAGTCAGTGGGAATGGAAGATATGTCCTATAGTGAATATCAGGTGTTCTGGACAAGGAGCTGTCAGGCGGCCAAATGTCTTGACTTTCACAGGCTTTCAGTCTTGAGAGTCAATATGCTCCAAAGTCAACTCAAAGTGGGGCTTCAGAATATGATTATTGATGCAGAATTAAATGAATAAAACCTTGAATTGCAATCTGAAATCTTAGATGAATGTTTTTAGGGGTTTGCATGCCAAGCAATGCAGTGGCAAAGTTAATTTCCTTACAAGCAGTGCATTCTGACTGCACTCATGTGTTACAGTGACAAAATAATCATATTCTGTAACTTTAGAATTCAGAATATTAAAACATTCCGTCATAACAAGCTGTTCTACCTTCTGTCAATTCTCAATCATATTTCGGTGAAGGAAGTATGTTTTCATTTGTGTGTGTCTGTGTCTGTGTGTATGTGTGTAAGATATTTAATGACAAATCTAAGCCACAGGCTCTCACATTTATTTGGGAATTTAAACTAGAAACTACATTGCCAAGTTGGTCATAACATTAAATCACAACCTGAAAAGTAAAAATATTTACACTCTATTTGATTCATTCTGTTCTTTGGCACCTTGTAAGCCATCTTCCATATAATGGGGAAATGATTTCCCACAGAATCATTGGACAACAATAAGATTATTTTAGCCTTCTTAATCTGGCCCTGAGAGGGCCGGCCTCCAGTTCAGAGTGGCATGAGCACAGCTAATCCTGTTAAGAGAGCCACTTTGAGAGGGTGACCTCCTCGTTGCCGGGGTTACAAGGGGGCATCCGCCAATTACCTACACAGGCATTCACCAGCGGGCAGACGCACTAATTGGGCTGTAATTCTTCCTCCTTTTCCTCCCTTTACCCCCTTTTCTTTTCCCTTTCTTATTAAACAACAAGCATTTTCCCGCCCGCACGTTGCTTTGGTGGCGCTTTCTCTGCAGGCCCGCAATGCCCCTTCAGACCCTTCAGTTACACTGTTAAAAGAACCCAAGGTCTTTTATTAACACAGACATTGAACAATCCAGCAGACCTACCCTCTGTGTGGGTCTGGTGAGTGTGGAGAAACATGGTGAGAAAATCCACAATCCACCGACTGTGTGCTAATGACATGTTTACTGGGCAAGGACAGGAGGAGATATTTGTACATACTGTGACATGGAAAAATGTGGTTCAGTCGACAGGAAGTGTTATTGAGAAAAGAGAGGAAAGTCTATTTGAACGTGTTAGCCGATTTAATGACTAGATTTGGTGCGAATATGGTCATGGGGTGCATGCAAGCCGAAACATGTTAGTTGACTGATTTACTTTGTATAGAAAACATGTCTGAATCAGCTCAACTCATTACAACAATGCTTTGATTCAAAGATCTGCATCTTGGCATCGGACTGCTCTTTTAAGAATGAGATGGCAGACACATCCCAAGAGGAGACCTTGAGGCTGACTGATCACTGAAGAAAGCTGGCTGTGTTTCTAGCTCTGATACCAGCATTTTAAAACTTGTTTTTGGCTTGCTTTTGGCCAATGTGTCTCTATGGCTTTTAGAAAAGTACATTTACATATCCAATCTGCTTCACTAGGAGGCCTGATCAGATATGTGAAATTTGATCAGTGATGTGAAATGTATTCCATTTATATATGCAAAGTATAACAATCCTTTTTTTTTAACTGTAACCTCTACCGTAAGGTTGACCCTGTTCTGTCAACTTTAAGCTGTTTTAAGCCCTGCTGTCAGGTTTACAGTGGGGTTCAAACTTTGCTGTGAGATGTAAGCTATATTGCCAGACTTAGAGGTGCAGTGTGTAGGATTTAGTGGCATCTAGAGGTGAATACCTGTATACACTGGGAATACTGAATACCTTTCATATTGTGTAGAAAAAACTATCAACATGGAAAAACTGTCACAGCCCGGCCTGGTTCACGCCCTCTGTAGTCTGTGATCTGGAGTATAAGTGCTGTTCCAGGTGCTCCGTGCCAGGTTTTCCCTCTGCCCTGTCTCCTGACTGACAAGCGAGGCACCCAATGACTAGTGAATGCTCTGCCACACCTGACTCCACTCCTCGTTTGCACGGCTTTAAAAGCACACCAGGACTGACATTCAGTGTCAGATTGTCGCGTCGTTTTCCTGAGCCTTGTTGGAGAGACTACCACTTGACTATCAACCAAGCCTGTTCTCGACCCTTGTCTGTTTTTTGGACTCTGTTCTTTGGCTAGTGTTTTGGAGACTTTTGCTCTTCTGCCAATCAGGCCAACCTCTTTTGTATTACCACGTGAGTCAAGCCAAGTCCCTTTTGTACCGCTGCCTGTGTTTTTGCCTACCTGTGTACCAACCTCTCTGCCTGTTTTTTGACGACTGGATTTTGCCTGAACCTTACCTGTACCTCTGCTGTGAAGTTTGGATTTTTGAGTTCTCTTTTGACTTTTCTGTTGCCTGCTGCTCCTTATTAAATAACTCCTCTAACGTTCCTTTGTCTGCTGTTGAGTTCACTACTTTTACCTGGCCTCACCGGCCCTGACAGTACAATCTGACCATGGAGAACTCGGCGGACATGGAGCGACTGCAGGCTGCTGTATAGAGGCAGGGAGCAATGCTAGAATCCCATCAACAGGAGATTGGCCAGGTGAATCATAATCTTTTGGCGATGATGGAAAAATTCAACTCTGTCTATCCAGGTACAGCAACTACTGCCAAGCCCCTCTCTCGTGCCCCAACCACCAGGTCCTGCTCTTCCACCTCCCCCCTCTCCCTTCAGAGAACCAAGGCTTCCTCCACCGCAGCCATATGATGGTGACCCTGCTACAGGGCTTTCACGGATGAGACGAGTTTTTGACCGCTCATTTGCTGGCAGAGAGGCAGCAAGAGATCATGGAACTTCGCCAAGGATCACGGTCAGTTCATGATTACGGCATAGAATTCCGTACATTGTCAACCTCGTGTAATTGGAATGATGCCCTGTTTGACGCATTTTTGAAGGGTTTGTCTGATCCCATCAAGGATGAGTTAGCCTCAAGGGAGCTGCCCCCAGATCTGACTAGTCTCATGAACCTGGCAGGCTTTATTGATGCCCGTCTCAGGTTGAGGGGGCGGGAGAAGACCAAGGCCCTTCCTAGAGTGAGTCAGCTCCCTCCATTGCCAACTGCTCCTCCTGAGCCCATGCAGGTTGACAGAGCACAGGTTACCCCTGAGGAACGTCAACGCAGAAGAGACTCTAAGGCATGCTTCTATTGTGGAGAGGTGGGCCATTTTTGTCGTGTCCTTTAAAAGGAGCTGCCCACCAGCGCAAGTAGGGGGCCTGGCGGGCACAGCCCAGTATCATTCCCCTAGCCGGCCCTCCTACCTCACTGTTTCACTAATTCATGGAGACCAGTCACATACCCTGCAGGCCCTCATTGACTCTGGTTCTGACAAGAACTTAATATGTTCAAAGACTGCCAAAGGACTTGGAATTCCCTTATTTAACCTTTACCGACCCCTCTCTGTCCAGACCCTTGACGGCAGCCCTTTGAATCCCATCACCCAAAGAACGGCCGTTGTTTCTTTAAGAATTTCAGGTAACCATTCTGAAGTAATTGTCTTATGTTATGGAAAACCCTCATGTTTCTATCGTTCTAGGATTCCCTTGGTTGTCCCTGCATAACCCTCATGTTAATTGGTCCAACAACACCATTTTGGGGTGGAGCCCGTTTTGCCTGTCCTCATGCCTCAAGTCTGCCTTCACGCCTGTCTCTCTTCCCCAAGCAACTGAGTGTTTCCCTGACCTCTCCAATGTTCCTCACGAGTATTTGGACCTCAAACCAGTGTTTAGTAAGTCCCATGCCGTCTCTTTACCACCTCATAGGCCATATGACTGTCCTATAGAGCTTCTCCCTGGTACCTCACCCCCCAAGGGCAGACATTACTCCCTCTCCCCCTCAGAGAGGGAGGCCGTGACAAAATACATCTCCGAATCACTGACGGCTGGAATAATTCGCCCATCCTTGTCTCCCGCTGGCGCCGGTTTCTTTTTCGTTGAGAAGGATGGATCTCTTCGCCCCTGTATCGACTACCGTGGGCTAAACGACATCACTGTTAAAAATAGGTACCCTCTGCCCCTTATGTCGACTGCGTTTGAATTGCTCCAGGGGGCGCAGATTTTTTCCAAGCTGGACTTAAGAAATGCCTACCACCTTGTGAGGATGAGGGAGGGGGATGAGTGGAAGATGGCATTTAACACCCCTACAGGCCACTATGAGTACCTTGTGGTCCCCTTTGGTTTGTCAAACGCGCCAGCTGTCTTTCAAGCACTGATCAATGATGTCCTGTGAGTTTTTGAATGTTTTTGTATTTGTTTACCTTGATATTGAATTCCCTTCAGGCCCATAGGCTCCATGTCAAGCAGGTTCTCCAGCGGCTGTTGGAGAACAAACTTTTTGTCAAGGCAGAGAAATGCGAATTTCACACAAGATCTGTCTTTTCTGGGCTTCATTGTCTCTCCCTCCCAGGTCCAGATGGATCCTTCTAAACTGAAGGCAGTGGTTGACTGGGCCACTCCCTCCTCCAGACGGGGTCTCCAACAGTTCCTAGGCTTTGCTAATTTTTACAGGCGGTTTATTAGAGATTACAGTTCCGTGTCTGGCCCTCTCACCGCACTCACCTCCACGAAGACCCCTTTCCAGTGGAATGAGCGAGCAGAAAAGGCCTTTTCTGTCCTCAAGCAGAGATTCACCTCTGCCCCATACTCACCATCCCTGATCCCTCCCTCCAGTTTGTGGTTGAGGCTGATGCCTCGGAGTCTGGAGTAGGGGCCATTTTGTCACAGATCACCCAAGGACAATAAGATGCACCCCTGTTTTTATTTTTCCCACCGTCTCTCTCCAGCAGAGAGGAACTGTCATAGGTGATCGGGAGCTGTTGGCCGTCAAGCTGGCCTTGGAGGAGTGGAGACACTGGCTGGAGGGGACTAGTACTCCTTTTGTGTGGACAGACCACAAGAATCTAGAATACCTCCGGACTGCCAAACGCCTGAATGCATGACAAGCCAGGTGGAGTCTCTTTTTCTCTCGTTTTAATTTTTCCCTCTCGTTTCGCCCTGGATCTAGATATGCCAAGCCAGATGCTCTTTCCAGGCAGTTCTCCTCCGCTCAGGACCCAGCCCCTCCGGAGACCATCCTTCCTGCTCGGTGCCTTGTTGGAGCTGCTCAGCTGAAGATCGAGGCCCTGGTTCGGGAGGCTCAGGATCGGGAACCCGGTCCAGTCAAGGAACCAACTAACTGTCTCTTTGTGCCCCTCTCAGTTCGCCCACAGGTGTTGGAATGGGGGCACAGTTCAAGAATTGCCTGCCATCCTGGGGCTTCTAGAACCCTGGCTTTGATCAGACAGCGCTTTAGGTGGCCGTTGATGAGGAGGGATGTCCAGTCGTTTGTGGCAGCATGTGAAGTCTGTACCAGGAACAAGTCAGGTAACCGGCCTCCGGCAGGACTCCTAAGACCCCTTCCGGTCCCTTACCGCCCCTGGTCACACATAGCCATTGACTGTCACAGGTCTCCCCAATTCTGATGGCAACTCGTGCATTTTGTGGTAGATCGCTTTTCAAAGGCTGCTCACTTTATCCCCTTACCTAAATTACCCTCTGCTATACAGACTGCTGAGCTGATGGTCCTTCATGTTTTCCGTCTGCATGGTCTTCCTTCGGATATTGTGTCTGATCGTGGACCACAGTTCTCTGCACAGTTTTGGAAAGCCTTTTGTGGATTAATTGGTGCCACTCCCAGTTTGTCTTCAGGTTTCCATCCTCAGACGAATGGACAGCCTGAGCGGGCTAACCAGAAGCTGCAGGTGGCTCTTAGGTGCATGACGTCCAAGAACCCTGCCTCTTGGAGCAAGACCTTACCCTGGGTGGATTATGCGCCTAACTCTCTTCCCACCTCTGCCACTGGTCTCTCCCCATTCCACTGCTGCCTGGGATATCAGCCCCCCCTTTTTCCCTCCCAAGAGGAGGAGGTTGCAGTTCCCTCTGCTTAAGCATTCGTGCGGCGCTGCAAGAGGATTTGGTCTCAGGCCAGGACCCAGCTCTTGCGCACCTCAGATGCCTTTAAGAAACAGGCAGATAGGCATCGGTCTGCAGCCCCTGCGTACAGGGTGGGTCAGAGGGTAATGCTCTCCACAACAATCTACCTCTCAAGTTCCCATGCCGCAAGCTAAACGCCAGGTTCACCAGACCATTCTCAATCACGAAGGTAATGAACCCTTGCTCAGTCAGACTTGCCTTACCTCTGTCAATGCGTCGCATTAACCCCTCGTTTCATGTCTCCCAAGTCAAGCCCCTTGTCTCTAGCCCCCTATTCCCTCCTTCCAAACCCCCTCCTCCTCCCAGGTTTGTTGACGGTGGTGAGGTCTTCACAGTAAGACGGCTCCTGAAGGTCCGTCGTCGAGGCAGGGGACTCCAGTACCTTGTTGACTGGCGGGGCTATGGCCCAGAGGAGCGCAGCTGGATCCCGGCTAGGTTGATAGTTGACCGCTCCCTGATCACCGACTTCCACCAGCAGTATCCGGAGGCCCTGGCTTGGACGCCTGGTGGTGTTCGTAGGAGGGGGGTACTGTCACAGCCCGGCCTGGTTCACGCCCTCTGTAGTATTTGATCTGGAGTATAAGTGCTGTTCCAGGTGCTCCGTGCCAGGTTTTCCCTCTGCCCTGTCTCCTGACTGACAAGCGAGGCACCCAATGACTGGTGAATGCTCTGCCACACCTGACTCCACTCCTCGTTTGCACGGCTTTAAAAGCACACCAGGACTGACATTCAGTGTCAGTGTCGCGTCGTTTTCCTGAGCCTTGTTGGAGAAACTACCACTGGACTATCAACCAAGCCTGTTCTCGACCCTTGCCTGTTTTTTGCCTAGTGTTTTGGAGACTTTTGCCCTTCTGCCAATCTGTTGCCAACCTCTTTTGTATTACCACGTGAGTCAAGCCAAGTCCCTTTTGTACCACTGCCTGTGTTTTTGCCTACCTGTGTACCAACCTCTCTGCCTGTTTTTTGACGACTGGATTTTGCCTGCACCTTACCTGTACCTCTGCTGTGAAGTTTGGATTTGAGTTCCCTTTTGACTTTTCTGTTGCCTGCTGCTCCTTATTAAATAACTCCTCTAACGTTCCTTTGTCTGCTGTTGAGTTCACTACTTTTACCTGGCCTCACCGGCCTTTACAAACCTAGTATTTTTGGTCTGTTTATCCTGGGCTACTGTAGAAATACAGGAGTGCAACATGGTGGACTCTGTGGAAAAGAAGGACCCAACTCCCTGTGTAGCTATGAAGGGTGCATTCTAAGCTAAATGCAACAATTCCTAGCTACAGGTGATTACACACTAATTCAATTACAATTAAGAATATAAAAATGTAATTATACTATATTCCATTACAGCTAACACATCCCCCTGAATCCTCCACTGAACCTTAACTCTATTCCTGCTCCCGTCTGTCAATGCTGTGTTATTTGCTTTATGCCACTTCATTTCAAACATGCACTGCCAGGCCTGTGAAGCACAGGGAGATTTAAAGGAAACCATGTTTGTACAAAAATGGGACAAAAATGATCAAGCACCACATGTTAGGCCAATCGACTTCGTGGAAGAGGACCTCCTCCCAATGTAGATATGAAGGGTTCATTCTAAGCTAACGAAAAGTCAGTCATTTTAATGGCTTGTTATATATGCAGATGAAGTTACTTGGGAGTTGGAAGCTCTACCTTAAGATTCTTTCCATGAACAAGATGTGTATCTTCCCTCCAGAACCTAAGAGGAGCATTGAATTGAAGTTTAGGTTACCATTCTTGATCCCACACAAAAAGACTTCACTCTGGGTTCACTTTACAAAGGGTTTCACTCTGCCTAAATAATTAATTTGTCATAAAATGAAAGAGCCTCTACCTACAACGACATTTTTTTTGGAAGGTTCAGACTTCCTCAATATGTCTAAAAAAAACATTTGTTTCTATTCCAAGACTCATTTTCCCCCTCAGCTCTCCTCTGTGGTGCATTTCACTTCTATGCACAGAGGCTGTCAACATTCATCAATCTCCCTGAGGGGACAGCAGACACTACAATTCCCAGGAGACACTAGGATTAAATATTATGTTACACACAAGCAGGAATGTGAGTACTTTCCTCTGAGATGGAATTTGTCTGTTGACCCGAATTAACTTTGAACAATGCTTCTGGCCCCATAATGTTGTAATCAATCATATTTATATGAAAGATACATTTTTCATGTAATTAGCTTCCTGATAGCTCTGTACAGAGGAAGTCTGCCGGTGATTAGAAGTGATATTGAATATGCATGAAGTATGTGTTTTTGAATGTCAGTCCAGTCAGAATGTTTCAAAAACTAAATTAGCAGACCAGTGGCATCAGCACCTCTATTATGCACACACACACACACACACACACACACACAGAGAGAGAGAGAGAAAGTAACCTTTATGTTAAATGGTTGGTTAATTAGTGAAAGGTCTTTAGGTCTTCAAAACAGTCTGAAGCTGTGTACGTTTGTAGCAGTTTTATCCAAAAACCCTAACAGATTTGCCAAAATGGTCATGACGTATTTCATCTATTAATTTAAAACAACAAAGATGATGGAATATGAGTGAATATGATGGAATATGGAATAACTTGCACAATGACAAAACGTTGTCTGAAAACAACTTGGCTTTTAGTTAATACTTTAATCAATATTTCCTTTAACTAGGAAGATTTCTCTCTTACACACACACACACACATACATGCGCCAAACAAATATGACTGTCTAGATCTGTATATGCAATGTGCACTATACTTTTTGTGCTGCATGAGAATCCCACAGTTTTCTTGTAATATAAACAGAAGATCGCATCTAGCAAAAGCAAGATCAAGATATGTTTACACTTTTCGTATTACCAGATGGCAAATTAGGCACACACATGTGCGCACACATGCACACACACACATGCATGGATAGACACACATAGGCATAGTATATGCATGCACACACACAAACACACACATGTAGGCACAGACACACACATGAAGGTACACACACCTAACGGTTGCTTGTTCTCAAGGGCGTGTGTGTCTTCAGCAGTCATCAGTCTCCTAAGCTATGTTTAATCAGATCGCTGTGTTTAAAACTGTCTACATATTTGATATAAACCTCCTGCTAGTCACCCCAAGGAAGGAGAAGCATAAAGAAGGCAAGCAGAACAGAGAGAAGGAGGGCGGGCGGGAGAAAGACGGGGATCCTTTGATGTAGTGATGGTTAAAAAGCTTGTATAAAATACCAGGTTACTAAAGGTCAGGCTTTGTTGGTGTTTTGTCGGCTATAAGACTGATTTGATCGATAAACACACCTGGAGATATCTCTCATTCTCTCTTTCTCACACCCACACACACACACGCGCACACACACATGCACACACACACACACACACACACACACACACACACACACACACACACACACACACACACACACACACACACACACACACACACACACACACACACACACACAGACACTTACGCGCACGCACACACACACACACACACTTACTCTCAAGACCAGACCAGACAGCCCCAATGTACATTTGAATCTTTCATCTCTCCCTTTCTCTCTCTGTCTGTCAGAGCTGAATATGCCTTTTTCCTAGTCACTGCCCATATCTGACACTTTTCACACACATGGTGTGGAGACAAAGGTCTATTGTCAGTTGTTAATGATGGAGGTTTTTTGTTCACCTGGTCATATGTGTTTGTGTACTGAGGGCTCCTTTACCATGATGTGAGTGGAGCTGGGATATGGCGTCATAGTAGCCTTATTAACAGTCCGTGATCCTTGTGATGGTTCAATAAAGGGGTTTTAAATGTTAAACAACTTTTTCTCTCTTTCTTCCCCCCCTCTCTCTCTCACCCTCTCTCTCTGTCTGGCTGTCCATCTGTCTCTCGCTCATCAACACTAATTACTTTTGTAATTTGTAATCAACCTTTACTTGATCTGAAACCAAGAATGCTTCCAAATGCTGAATCACATTCCTCATATTCTGTCTAAGCATTTACACATGAAAGTAAAAGAAAAATCAATAACACACATCTGATGTCAAAACACACTGATTTATAGCTTTTCACAGGCTATATCTTATCTTTGCCTGTGAAGTTTTTGAACCTGACTGCTTCACACATATTCTTGCGTGTACATGTGTGTGCATGTCTGTGTTAATATCAACTGAACCCACACACAATTCTCTGACCAGCTCCACAGCCAAACCAAACAGGACCGTTCTATTTGTTTTTATGGTCCACGTCAGGACAGACGGAGGAAGAAGTGATGAACAGAGAGAGAGAAGGAGAGAGAGAAGGAAGAGGGAAAAAGCACACTCAGATCCTCTCCCAAAACTGGTGTTTTTGTACATGTCACAACCAGCCAGACAGCATGCAGAGGAGGGAATCGAATGGGGATGAACGCGCTGCGCAAACACTGACATTCGACTCAAAGAAAACACCCGTCACTGGCCTGAGTAGCCCGGCTTTTCCGTCCTCGCCTGACGATTAAAAAACAACTAATGTTGCGGTTGAATCGGAGGTGAGGATTTCTGCTGCATACCCGCCCCCCCCCCATTTCTCCCCACGCTCGCTGACATTACCAAGATGGAGGAGGTTCCCGGGTCAGATCAGCCAGGGGGTCAGTCGTGTCTCTGCATGGCTTGTCCAGACTCTGAACTCTTTCTCCCTCACTGGCTCCTTATGTATCCGTGTTTTTCTATGACTTTCTGTTCTGTCTTTTTTTGTTTTCATAAATACTACACAGCATGTTGCTAAAGCTTATCTCCCGTAACCACCCTCACTATGTCCAAAATCAGTGACGAACACTGCCAGTGGTAGATTTCAAAGGCAGTGTGTGTGTGTGTGTGTGTGTGTGTGTGTGTGTGTGTGTGTGTGTGTGTGTGTGTGTGTGTGTGTGTGTGTGTGTGTGTGTGTGTACGTGTGTGTGTGTGTGTTTGTACAGGCGTGTTTGTACAGATGACCTGCGCCCTGCGCCAACTGCCTCATAAACAGCCCACCGCCATGGTCAAAGGTGTTGGTTCACCTTGACCAATCACATTCACACCTCATGGAGGCATCTTGGCAAGTGGTTTCCGTGAGCAACCTCCATGCCGGAGGACTCACACAGGAGTACCACACCACAAAGCTCAGCACTGCAGCTGTGTCTCTCATGGTTTACAGCCTGCCTCTCCTCATTACGATAAAAGAGCCACATTTTTTACTTTTAGAGGCTGATATAAAAAACACACTGTGCCAAGTGTCAAGTATGTTCCTGCGTGTGTGTGTTTGTGTGTGTGCGTGTGTGTGTTATGTTGGCATCAGCCTGAGGGCTTATGAAGGAAAAGCTCTCTGACAGTAACGCAGCACGACTCCCTCCCAACAGTCTGCACCGTCCCAATTACCGGCGCACACATGGAAATCATCCAGCGTGTAATTGAAAGCAGGGATGCTGACGCAATTAAAGGGTCAGCGTGGTCCTATTAGAGAGAGACATATTCAACTTTCTTATCGATTCGATCTAATGGACCTGGAAACTCATTATGAAGTCAACAATGGAGCAGTAGAATGATTCCATTTGAAGAATCAGCTTCTTTTGTCTTCTCCTCTATATTCACATTGCCGGAGGAATTTGGGATGAACTTAAATTCACATCAGTTTCTCATTTGGCTTCACGTTTTGTTTTGAAATTACAGTTACAGGGGTAAAATAGCTAACACATTTTAGAACTAATGACACCCATGTAATAGACCATAATAATTAACTATGTAGCACTTTTTGATATTCCTCAAATGACACCATCTGGATAGGAATATGAGATTGAATACAAATATGACATATCAACACTTAAAAACATGAAACATCAAGGTTGTTACTCTATAATTACTGCTACTCTATCACATTACGCTTACTGTATCAAATACAGTCATAACTGTTACTGAACCATTTCTGACCAACTCTGACTTCTGACCAACACTTCCATACTTGGAAGAACAGGTAGGTCTTCAACCAAATTGATTTCAGTTAGAACTGTACAGTGCAAACATCTGGCATGAACACCTCACAAATGTTATGAATGACAGACAATATGACATGGAAATAGTATATATATACTAACTCAACCAAATAAGTGAAAACGTTCTGCATAATTTGTATGCAGAGTATGTCATTGATCTCTTCACACATAACTTACAGTTTTTAACAATTTATTTTGCTAGTGCTTTTGAGCCAATGTTTTTTACCATACCAACAACAAAAAAGACACTATAGCTTTAAGCACTGGTCCGCATGTGAGAACTATAATTACCATAAATATAACAAACTTAAGGCAAGCTGTGAGTGAAATTAATTTGGCTGAATCATTAAAGGAGAAGACAGCAAAAGTCTTCGCATATATAAGAAGGGGGTTTATTAAACACTGGAGGGGTTAAGCTTTTCCATTCTATAAGGCTGGAGACCGATTATAGCTTATATTGCTTTGATGAGTAAAATAGAAAATGGTCTGAATGAGCGAGATTTGTGCCAGAGTTTATCTTGTCATCTAAACACATTTAAAGCATGAGGTGGGAAATCATCAGTGAAGCATGGACACATTATAGAGCCAAGTTGAGAGCCAGAGAAATAATAGAATCAATTTCTAATGCTACAATGTGGCTCAATTTGTATTATGTAGGAATTTTAGAAGGACTGAGAAAATATAATTAAGAGACAATCAGAAAAACAAATGGGGTGATTAAAAAAATCACAATGCTGCTTCCACATTTAAATAGATTTACAGGGAACATTAGCGTTCTGGGTTTCATGTAAAAATAGTGGCTATTGACTCCAATTCATCTATGGCTAACCTTCAGCATTCTGCTGCATAAACAGAGCTGTAATGAATGGAAGTCACTCATCGCTAACACAGCATTTGTCTTTAAAAGAACAAATATTTACAGACTTGTAATTTGGGTGAACTTCACTCTAAATGCAAGCTGTTTAAAGTTCTGTCTTTATACAAGAATGTTATCCTTCTGTTTCCCGTGATGAAATCTAAGATTGAAAACTTTTGGTGCGAGTGAGTGAGACAGCCAGACAAAGACCTGGGTGTGAGACTCCTTAACAAAAACATAGTGAACATAACTCATACTTTCATACTTTTTTGAACAAATACAATAATGAAACACCTACACCACAGCCAAGTGAAATACATACATGGCGAGGTTTGTGGAACCACTATGGAATGGTAAGAGAAATGTAAGTGCTGTAGTGGAGAGGAGAAGAGTCCTGAAGAGACAGAAAAGGTGCAGAGAGGTGTAAGGAACAGTTGGGGGTCCTGTGGCTGTAAAAAAAAAAAAAAAAACACTGTGCCATAAATCGCATGTACAGTTGCGTTCCCTCTTTACTGCTCCTAAATCAGGGCAGCTGTGGAGAGCTTACAGTGTGCCCCTGGACCGGCAGGCTTCCGCCCTAAGAGATGGCTCCGGCGTCTGGGGAGGTGTCTGGGTCTGGGTGGGGATCAGCCTGACCATGAATCTGGCATCAAGACAGCAGATACGCCACCCATCAATCTCATGTGACCTTCACAACAGATACAGGAAGGGGAGAGGGGGGGGGGGGGGGGGGGGTGGTACAGACATTCACGGTGTTTGCACATTTGCAATTGAATACGCATGCATTTGTGTGTGAATGTGAGTGTGTACCTGTTGTACTGCTTTGCCAAGGGTGTGTAAATGAGGATTTGTATGTATGGAGGTGTGTATATGTAAGGGTGTATCTGTGTGTGTGTGTTAGATAAATTAATATAAAGATGTTCATATTAATGAGACGGAGACCGGCAATCAGAATTTCAATCAATTCAATTCAATTCAATTATTTTTATATATAGCACCATAACAATACAATTGTCTCAAGGCGCTTTACAGAGCCCAGAGCCTGAACCTCTTCAGTTTTTTAACTTTTGCAAAAGAGGAAGAGTGTCACAACCAAATATCATGAACAAACTCCAAAGATGAGCCGGATGCAGCCAGTGTATATAGTTCATATAGTTCCTCAAAACATATTTCATATGCAGTCACGGGACATTATTCTGAGAGATGACGTTGACCCTTGTCTGACCCTTCAGCAAAGTGTCACATTCATAATATCCCAAGAGTTGGTTCCTTAATTCAGTACTTGTGAGCATTCAGATTAAAAATAGAATAACAATGGATTACATTTTGTGTGTGTCCCCATGGCCACTTCACCATGAGTCTTAATATGTGCTATGTGTGGATTTGTATGTGGGTTTTAATGTGTGCATGGTTACATTTACGCACAAGTTGTGAATAAATATGTGTATATGACTATATAGTTTGACAGTTCTTATGTGCTCAACAAGTTAAAGCATAATATGAATCCCATACTCGTCTAATGATGCCATATATCCTAAACCACAGTACGTGTGGACATGTTCTTTAAGATATTCACAAGGACCATATATCTGCAGATGTGTGTATTAACGAGATAAATACCTGGCATACAGTCAGGTCGTGTGCAGGCGCATCACATTTCATAAGTTGTACAAGGTGTGGACGCGCGGTGTGCTGCCCGCCCTAATGCAAACCACAGACTCGCTCACCCACACGCACACGCACAGACATACGATTCAGGAGGTGTGTGTCATCGGTTCCATTTTGGATTTATACATCTGCGCTCATCTGCACCACTCAGGATATGGAGGAGTGTGTCGGGCGCCAAAGGGAGGCACCCTGAAGACAGCACACGCGAGCGAGACACCATTGCTCATGTCCCCTCAGCCCCCACACACACCCAACCCCCCCTACTCCCCTCAACCCGGAGACACATGCAGGGCAGCAGCATCACATGCCTACAGTTACCCACCCCTTTAGGGAGCCCCAGCTATGAAAGAGACCCCACATATTATCTCCCTGTTCCTCCATCTGGTAGGACCGGTGTGGACCCTCACCATGGTGAGGCACAGGGGAGTCTCTCAACCATGCGCAGTTCACCCTGAGTAGCAGCAGCACTGCTTTGGAACAAGTCTGCATGCTCTACCATCCATTTTTTTGAAAAATCAGGCCTGTAGAAGCTGACTGCAGTTACACTTGATTTTATTTTTTTCCCCCATCTAGTGAAGTTGAGTTGAGGCAATAGAAAAAGAAAAAGGCGTGTGCCCGGAATACTAATGCCCCATCGCAGAGACGCCTGAAAGAGGAGACTCGGGGAGAGCACTCAAGAGACGAGCCCCTGTTCTGTCTCTCTCTCTCTCTTCCCCCCTCTCTTCCACTCTCTCTCTCTCGCTCTCTCTTCCCCCCTCTCTTCCTCTCTCTCTCTCGCTTCCCCACTCTCTTCCACTCTCTCTCTTCCACTCTCTCTCTTCCACTCTCTCTCTCTCTCTCTCTCTGCCTGGGGCATGTGCATGAATACTACAGCACAGTGAAAGAGAGAACATACATCTGAAGGAGAGTCAATATTACTGTGCTCAGAGGTCTATCTTAACAGTATCTAATGTAACTGTATCTTTGAAGCCCTTCAATGCAAAGTCTAGGACTAAGCATCTATTCTGGTTGAATATTGTTTTGACTGGTCCAAATCTGGGCACGGCTGCTTAGGGCCCCACCCATCCATTTGGTTGTGATGATACTGTGGAGAGGAATCAGCATCAGGAATAAAGTGAATCAGCACTGCCCTCTTGTGGCAGGACTGGTAACCCCTCCACTTATCACATGGGAGAAAATTCCACACAGCCATTAGCCATAGAATAACAGGCATTCCAAGTCTCCCTCTCTTTGCAATGCCTCTGTAAAGGCCTTTCAACAGTCCCTATACTATTTATACACTGTGCACAGGCTAACTAATAAACACCTTCTTGAGCTGTGTTCTTTTTTGCCCCATATTGTGTTACACTGCCTCCATTGAGCAGCTTGTCAAAGGGTGCGTTGCTATGCTCCAAAGGATAAGGACACAACCAATGAGAATTCAGAGAATGACGACTCAAAGATTGAAGATTTGAAATCTCCCTCTCTCTCTTTCTCATCATTTCAGCTGTTGTGAAGAACAGAAAGGACAAGGAACAACTGAAAAGGGTGAGAGATGTGTAAGGATTCAGAGGAAAACACTGAGACAGTCTGCATAGCTCAATCGCCAGAAGTTGTGTATTCTGATAAATATACACTGGCTGATACGGATTGACAAGCAACTACAATCTCAACTACAACTGTACAATTGAGAATCAAAATATTAACCAATAAAACACAAAGAGTTGATATTTAAGACCAAACTCTAATCTTACATATGTGTTTACATGAGTCTTACATATGTGTGTACCTGCATTACAGTTACTATTTCAATGCAAGACCAGTAGGGGATGCTGTTGTGAGCATTTTGTCTGTTTGTAAAAAAGCAAGTCCACTGTGTGTGGACTTCAATCCACCAACCCAATATACTTCACATGTAACTACCATTGACTGATATCCCCTCCTACTCAAGATGACCATTATTTAAAAAAAAAAAATAATGGTCTCTCTCCTCAAACAGAGAGTCAATGACATACAGTAGCACTACTACTGTGACAGCTCGACCTCTGTGTTCCTCACTTTATAAGGAGACACATAGCCCTTTGTCTGTTAAATGATCTAAAATGTAACATTCAAGCTGTTTCCAAGCATGTTTGGAAACTTGTTGCAAAATAAATCTAGCAACACATCAGCACAATTAGTATGATTCATTCTTAATCTGATTTTGAACCGCTTCTTATCAAAATAGACTCTAATTTCAGACTGCCAAAGCACTTCAATTATTCAGCATTAAAGTATGAAAATCTTTGTGAATTGCTGATATTTATAAATATTGCTTTTTGCATGCACTAATAATGGTATTTTGGGGTGGGGGGGTGGGCTGAAGGGACCGGTTCAACTGTAAGACAACTAAGACAGAGAAGGTGGGCAGCCTATTGTGCCCTTAATGGCTCAGAATGCATGGCTAGCTCAAAGAGACCAAAAATAAATCCCCAATGCTCCTCTCCAAACGTTTTTTTTTTTCTTTCTTTTTTTTTGGCTCAGAGCTCCTTCTCGAATCTCCAGCCTTGCCGCCAAGCGTCAATACATATTCATTAAAATGGAAATAAAAGGAGCGAGCTGGAAGCTAAAAGCAGTAATTGCCCAATTGTAGCCCGGCCTTGGCTTGCGAACATAGAACATTATGAGGACTTGATGGGATGAGGGGAGGGGGGGTTGCATTTTCAGCCATGCTAATTCTGGGAACCAGAAACCCATAATGCCTGTCATTTTAGAACAGATTATACACACATGTGTGTGCACATTTGTCTGAACACACACATGCACACGTCCATATACACATATAAATGCACATACCAGTGTATATGTACACCCACAGGTGCATGTAGAGTGGTAAAACCTCACGCTTAGTCACACAAAGACACGCAGTCACAGACACACAGACACACACACACAAACACACACACATACACTCAAGAGGAAGTGTCCTCTTTTCGGGTGCCAGTAACCATTAGCAAAACACCTCGAATGCTAATATGAGTGGTGCCTGTTGCACAAGTGATACATCTGCTGTTTTTAAGATGATTCCGGGCAAGTGTTAAACTGTGAAATGGCATCGGTTTGTTAGCAGCAGGCACAGGTTCTGGAGCCTAGCTCCAGATATGTAAATTCATGCTGTCCAATAAACAATTTAGGTAAATACAGCACTCCTCTGAGGGGGATATTGATTTGCATTAAGCTGTGAGGCAGTAGAATGTGGAAAATGGGTGAAATTTAGGAAATTATAGGAAATCTATTTAGAAATTTAAATTTTTATTTGAGAACAACTTTCTTCAATGCTTTCTTAATGACTAAAGCAGTGTGCTTTATTATTAGCAGGATGTATTATTGTTTTTGCAGATAATGATGTCCTTACCTTCATAGCCATTCGTAACAGTTTCTTAAAATATGCAAATGCCCAAAAATGTGTTGGTTAGGTCACTGTGGCACTGCATCAAGTGCAGTGGTTCTGAAGCGACCTCAGGGCGGGGCAGTCAGAGCCAGAGCCAGAGCCAGAGGACGAATCTCCGAAGCCCTTCCAGCCACACCTGCTGAAGTCCCATTAAAGACAGTGGAGCCGAACGCGGGAGGAAAATGGCATGCAGATGAGCTCCGGAGTAATCAGTGCGGGGGCTAATGCCATCTTAGGTGAGTGATGGAGTGGAACGGGAGGGGCGGAAAACCTCGCTAGCGCGTGTGCGTGAAAGGCGCCACCAGAGCTGGCCGTGATGGATTAGGCGAGCAAACTGACCTGAGCTTAGTGCCCCCTTTTTCAGTAACAAATGTTTGAGTCTCGAGGAAGTGTTCAGGTCCAAGTTTTCCCATGAATATTTTTGAGGACATTTTGTGGCTGACTGATTAAGAGTTAATCGGTGATTTATATGGGGATTTATTGTTTACTATGGAAATATACACATAGAAGAAGTCGTTTAAGCAGGATATGAAATGCGACCTATTGTGATCCTACGGAACAGTGGCATCATCTCAAACAAGTTTGCCATTTATTTCACAGTGTACAAAAGATACTCGTCTGAACAATGTGATGGACGAACACCCTGCCACTAACCCACTGAAGTGACTGTTGGCGAAGTGGCCGGTTTGCCAATGCCAGGCGGGCTAGCCGGAGTCCACCCGGGGAGGTGATTCTTTGCTGCCTTGCTATTGTGGGTGGGCCTTCTTGCACGCTGTTCACAGCATGCAGTCTTTAGGCTTCGTTTACACTGCCTGGTAAACGTGACCCAATTCCGACTTTTAGCTCACATGCGGCACAAATCATGTACGTATTACGAACGTTTAAACAGGAATATGGAACATTAAAAGCACATGTAACCGATAAATCCGATATTAATCGGATATCTGCCAATGTAACTGTCATTTAAACGGACAGTTCAGATAGCGCCTGTCATTGCGACTCGCACATTACTGAAAATGAGACAAATGTATACTTTTCTGCATTTTAATTACATTACTTTCACGTGCATAACTAGCGAAACCGGAAAGTGAAATGGAGGATGAAAGCTCAGGCCAGTGGACACCTGCTGAGGTTGTTCACTTTCTCTTGTGCGCATGCAGGTTGATTAAAAAGTTAAGCAAGTGTACACAATTATGGGATATGGGACACATTTAAAAGTAGATGTTAACAGGTGGTCAAAAAAATCGAGTGGTAAAATTGAGTGGTAATTTAGACCTGCAGAGGAAATCACCACTCATTGATATCAGAATGGTTAATGAGAGTGTCAACGAGAGCTATAGAGCTTTACTAAACTTAAACTACCTCCCCACCTTGTATATAACACTTATGGGTTTGAGTCATAGTTTATTGTTGTGTTTTTTTTATTATTAAACTAATAACTATTATTTCTTCCCACCATGTTTTTCATTTGCTTGCTTTATTCTCAGAGGTTATGAGGGGGAAAAGGCTTGCTAGGAAATGCTAATTTGTTTGTTCCAATGACCTTGCTCTCTGCCATTTGTAATAACTTGTGTGGATGTCGTAATGTATTTTTTTTTCTCAATGGTTCAACCTTTCAGCAAGAATCAAGTGTTCTTTAGCAAATGGACGATAAGTCAGCAGCATAAATTATGTTTAGAAAGAGGAAGGAAAAAAGAGAACAGGATGGGTGTACTGCTAAACTAAAATTGTTAAAGTCTTAACATGGGACAAGAAAGACTCTGTGGGTTTGATCATTATACTCTTAAACAGCAGGACGAGGTGTTGTTAATTACTTTTCTATGACAAGGCCCATAGGATGAACTTCTGGTGGGTGACTATAGGTTTCTTCTCTTTGTTACGGAGTGAGATTAGGGATTTAATTATAAAGCAATTACCTCTCATATTTTGGAAAATACGCACCTGCTGTAATCGGTGCCTGTGATAACATTTGGCCACTGTAGCATTGATGATGAATGATACATTTAAATGCATGTGATTGTGTGATCTGATGCTATCATCTGTTCATTGGTACAACTATTTAGAGCTTTAATGAGTTGCTGTGCTTTTCTCTATTTGTAGATGCTTATCGACACACTGTGGTAGCTTCCTTTGTGTTGATTTCTTAGTGTAGACTGGCTAAAGCTTTTTCAGATGTTTGGTAGTTGGAGATAATAGACTGTGGTGTTTTGAGTCCAGGGTTAGATTAGCATTCATAAATTTGACGTTTCGGCCAGCTTTTGATCATTATCACCAACATCACCTGCTGGATTGCAGGATGGGAGTTGCATGGTTAGCCTCTATGGTGACATAGCAACTGTCTGCTTTGCAATTGTCTGGAGTGGTTGTGAGTGTGTATGAGTTGGTGCATGTATGTGCACACAAGCATGTGCACTTGTGTTAGGGCGAGGGTGGTGGGGGGTTGGGGCAAGAAGGAAATATTTGCACCGGGGCAAATCACAATTATGTTACGCTGCTGCCTCCTCCCATTCTGAATGACGCGCTATGAGCACTGCCATCATTTCCACCCACCTCCACATCTTCTGCTCAGGGCCCCCTCACCAAGCCAATTCAAAGCATGTCAGGTTGTTGCCCACCAGGCAATCATTTAGAGACACTAGCTACAGCATGTTAGCAATGTTAGCGCTTCATTCACGCCACTCTCGCTGTTTGGGGAAACACTGAAACTATTCCAAACCCTTTCTTTCCGCAGGGCAGTGATACTGGTAATGTGCCAGGGTGCTGGGACCATGACAACCAGGTGAGCTGGCATTGCGGACGCTCCCTGATAATGTCCCTACCTGAGAGGATTTGTCACAGCCGTACAGGCAAGAGGCGACGAGGCAGGATGAGCTCTGAGAGGATCTGTTCCTGTGTTGGACATTTGGAAATGCAAATCTCATGGAGGACAACACAGAAAGGGTCTGTCTCCCGAAAAAAAAGGTACTGGTAAGTGTCAGCTAACTGGCTATCTTGCCTCAGCACTCCTTTGGAAAGAATCTGCAATAGCAATTTTAAAAAGTCCTCGCTTCAGGAAGCGGGGAAAAACATAAAGGACATTTGCCCTTCCATTATTTTCCCGGCACACTGTGAGAAAGGTCACCATTTGAATATTAGCTGTCCTTAGCATATTTCACCTGCAGTACCCAAAACTGTTAAGAACAATTGTCCCCCAGAAGCGCTTAGTGCCTACTGCTTTGCTGGGTGATTGGGGGGGTGGGGGGATGGGGGGGGGGGGAGTACATCTGAAAGTGACATTTCTGCTTTGCCTGATGACTAATGCACATCAGTGTGGCAATACAATGTTGAGCCAGTGGGAGCCCATCACTCATACACCCGCGAGTAAAAGCTGTAGGACATCTGAGGAAAACTTCTCTCGCTCTGTGTTTATGTATGAAAATCTGAATTTCACTGCAGCACTTCTCTGGACATATTAGTGTTTCAGAGTTCACAGACTCAAAATATATTCTGGAATCTGAGTTCAGAGAAGGGGAAAAAGACACTTTATAAAGCTTTATTTCAAGAAGTGTGACTGACAGGGTTCTCAGTCACCGTTCCGCTGAGCTATATATATATGGACCATTGACGGAGAGAAAAGAGGAGAGAATGGGCTGAGAGCTCTTTGAGGTGCATCCAGGGGAATTTTTACTGGTCTGGGGGAAGTTGAGGGGGAAACTTAATTGAGTTGGTTAAAGCCATCCTTTTTTTGTGTCACGCTGATCTGTCCCCAGTCTTGGTGTGAGAACAGGTTTTTTTTCTTTTCTTATCGAGTCGAGGCATGGCCTTGCCCTGGCAGTCGCCTCATTCATCCTGCAGAAGTCCTCCTGCCGAACAGCCTCTTTTCTTTCCGCCTTGTGCTGGCTCTGGCTCTATCTCCTCTGGCGCAAAACTGAGACTGACAGCGTTCCGGGATGCCTGGACCCCGATACCATGGTGCTGCACACACTAATACATCTTTTGTGCATCAAACTGCATCTGATAGTGTCGGTTTCCGCCACTCTTTCGCCGCTCTTTACTTGGAGTGAATGTAGTCGCTTGCATTTTCTCTAGACTGTTGTTTTTTCTGAATCATTTAACATTCCCATCCATGTACATTGCCCTCCAGATGTGACTGGCCTTGCTCGAAGCAGTTTCATTGGTAGGCGATCCGAACATCCCATCTTCTTAGCAGCTTGTTCAGGGGAGCCTCTCCGTCCTTGAAGTGTCTCCTTTGGATCTTCTCTCCTTTCCTGCACCTCCAGCCAGAGGAGCTTAGAGGTGGAATAGTTATCGTCAGGCATTATTAATCGATTAGGAGGGATGTTTGGGGCGTTCGGCGCTGTCAGGCTGTTCTGGTATCGCTGTCTGCAGCTGATCCAATTTAGATTATTTGGCAGAAAGAGGAAGGGGAAGATTGACAAGGCCGGGGTGGCTTATCGGGTGCCCGTGGTAAAGCAGACGAACACCCAGCGAATTTGTTATCCTCCACAACGGCCCAACCAAGATAAACCCTGGGTCTCAATAGCCAGGCTAGGAGAACGAGCCTGGACTTGAAAAAGGCAGCCTAAATGAAACCATCTTGTGTGCATCAATCACATCTTTTCACTCCAGTGAGTGTTGTGTGATACACTAACCATTACAGCTAAGCTCTGATGCAGCATGACTTATCACCAGAGCAAATAACAGAAATGTATTCTCTTCAAGGAGAGTGTCTTTCAAAAGCTTAGAGTGTGGGAAGAGACCACTCAGAATTCTGTATGGCATACATTACCCTTTATGGCACACGCCTCTGAGGAGAAGGATTTATCATACGATGGAGGAGGTCAATATCTGCCCATCAATCTCACAGAATTCAGGGTCGGCAGAAACCAAAGACACCATATTACTGTAATTATACGTATATACTGTAAATATACTGTATGTATTCTTTAAATTAGCTTGACAAAGCAGCTAATGACAGCTGACCAGTGTCACAATAGCCATAGAGTCAGCGGATTAATGGAAAAGTGCAAACGGTCAAAAGAAAGCAAGATGCCACTGGAGAGACCTTCGATACTGGTGGACTTGCTGGCACTGGTGCAAATGTTTTTTGTTTGATTTAAAACCACAATAGTAAATAATTATTTTAGTATTGGTGAAGGTCGAAGAGTTTAGTCTTAGCAATTCTGTAGGCACCATTGGCCATATTCTGATATACAACATAATGGTGCTTTCATTTGTGAGATGTTCACTTGATAAGTATTGGGGGGGGAAACAAGTGCTACTACAAGGATTGTGACAATAGCTAGCAAGCCCTGGATAGGCTTAGACAAACAGCAACACCTGCAGCCACGCAAGATCCCTGCCTCGACTCTCATCGTCTGCCACACACAAACCATTCATCCATTTATATCACAAACATGAAAGGGCACTCGATAGGAAAAAGACTCACTTGTGGTATCTGCTAAATCACATTAGTGTCCGCTCAGCCTTCAAGACAAAACACGGGCCCTCAAGTGCTTTCCTATTTAAAAACAACAACGGGCCAAAGGGGCTAACAGACTCCCATTACTGCCAGTGAGAGTGCTAGATAATAGAAGCGCAGCTGCGTGGCTCTAGTGGTTTTTAGCACATCACAGAGGTTGCTATCTCCCTCTCCCAAAGGCTGGGGCCCCTGATTGCCTCCCGTTGTTCATTAATGTGAAATCACCATACACAGAACGCGTGTGGGGGGTCAGGCCAGGTTCAGCCTAATGGCTCAAGACAATCAGCCCAGGGTCACAGCAACCAAGCCTTCTTCTCATGAAAGGCTTTATTTATTTATACAGATAATGAATATTCACATTGATTTGTCTGATGTTGAGCCACGTAATTAGCAAATGAAAAGTGATTTGGAATAAATATGAAGAGCGAGCAATGCCTGCAAGGAGGAAAATGGAAAATACAGAGAAAAATAAATGACTAAAAAGAGAAACCAGTATTCACGCTGAGACAAAGAGACACGCTGAGAGAGGGGTGATGAAGGATCACATGTTCATTAATTCACCAGGATTCAGGTGAAGCATGTGGCATTCGTATCAGGCCCTTTGCAAACATGCAAGAAACAGTTGTACTCCGGGGGCAAACCACTGTTCACACAGAAACTTCTCCCGCCTCACTGGGTGTTATTGCCACACAACCATATCGGCACACAGCACCTGAAGACGCCCGCTCTCCTCTCCACGTGGTTACATAACCTGGCTGAGGCATATCTTTGGTTCCTCTGCGGTAGTCCAAGGACAGAGCAGCCCTGCTCAGTGGCCCAGTGCCGTGGCCGTGACCACGACTCCACATCTCCTGTGGGTCGTCTGGGGCCGATAGCGCCCGGCGTGTGCCACAGGCTTAAAGACGGGCCACAGCTCTGCTGCAGATGTCACAGCAGTGGTAGATTAGTTTGTTATAAAAAGCGCATTAGTCGCATTAGCCCAACTTCACGCCTGCATGCCACCTTGCACTTTATCACAATGGGGGTGATGCCGGGTATAGCAAAGGTGAACAAAACAGGGCACGAAATGAGATAAGTGTAATAACAAATTAGAGAAGCTGCTTTTCAACTATGCCAGCTCAGGCGGGTTGGAGGAGGGGGGTTCCTGTGGTTCCTCCACAAAACATCAAATGTAGCTGCTGGGTGCTGAACAAAAATAGGTCAGAAACTTATAATTAGAACAGCTATTTCAATCAGAGTGTTAGAGTGAACGGTCTTTAGCTTGTGACAACTTATCTTTCCTGTCTCTGATTATGGCGAGCAATTATGAACATTTTGTCACAGAAATGTCAATCAACTCTTTCTGCGTAAACAAACATTTCAAAAATACTTTTACCCTGAGCTGTTGACATCATGTTTGGACAAAACAAACAAACAAACAACAGTGTGTAACAGTCCCCTTAAGTTATCTAAGACTGGGGACACTCTGACGCTTTCTAATTCCATCTACAGACTGGACTGGGTGTTTAGGAGTCATGGAGTCAATAGCTTGATTAAGGGGCCATTTGTAGACATTACAAATATAACAATATACAATATAACATCCACCCCAATATAACGATGCTCATGTCGCCTTACAAGTATGAACTGTTATACCATTTAGAATGGGCAGCAACTACTTGAACTACTGACCACAAATAAATGTATGGAGGACGAGCAACCACTTAACCCATTATTGCATTTCTCTTAGCCCAGCGTTCAATAAGTGAAAATGAAGAATCATTGTCTCTGAACGCTCTAGCATCCTTCTGTTTGAAAATGATTCAATTCGATTCCAAAACAATCAAATTGTCTCAAGGCGCTTTACAGAGCCCAGCCCAAAAATAAACAGAGGTCAGGGTTGTTTGGACAAGAGAAATAGCTCAGGCTACAGTGCAACACAGCAAGGGAACTCAGATGGAAACAAGCCTGTTTATTTGCAAAGGAGATTAATGGATCAAAGCAATCATAGGATTCATCAAAACTGCAGATTTGCGTGGGAAAATTACTGAAATAAGTGGTGCGTCACACGTTAAATTAGAACCTAGATTAACGAATCTCAGATAAGACAGAAACTCTATTAAACGTAATCCATTCAGAGAGCCACAGCATGTTTCACTAGACTGATGTATGCTAAACCCAATCTGTCAAACCACGATACATACTGGTGGGATAAAACAAAAAAGTTCTGCTAATGCTTTTCTCCATCATCTGCAGTGCACCTGTTCATTTTCATTGGGTTCCACCTGAGTTCCCAGACTGATGCACGCCTAGCAATGTTCAAATGCTCTTTCTTTTTCCCTTTTTTCTCTCCCCCTCTGTCTCTCTCTTTCGTTCTCTGGGCCAGGACTTGTTCTCAGATAAATTGAAAATCTTTCTCATTGAACTTAGTTATTGCAGTCAGTTGAGGGGGACTTTGAGGTAACCATGTGTTTCAGTCCTACAGGGACCGTCTCCAATATTGCCAGCATTCATGTCTGGTCTTCCTCCTCTAATTTCTGGCACAAGGAACAAAAGCCAGCAAAAATAGCCATATGAATTCACCGTGCAGATGCAATGGAAGTTTAAGGATAGCTGTGTTAACTCATGATGTGGGGGTATTCAGGAAATGACTATGGAATCAGACTGCAGTATGGGGACCTCCGTTGTCTTAATTCCACATGCTTCTCACATGCTTGTCGTTTACATTACTATCACCCATTATATGTATTATAAAACACTGCAAATGCACCGATGTGCTATCAGGGATGTAAGATCTACAGCCTTTATTGACATTGATCCATGGAAGCATATTACAACGCTGTGGTGTATTATACTCTCATCGACCCTTCTAGTAGAGTCAGCACTGTTTAATGGTTTCTAGTGGATGTAGATATGAGCCTGTAATGACTCTCCAGCACCACTCTAAACAACCCCATACATTCACTTCAGCTGACGTGATATAAAGTGCAGCGGTGATGGTGAGCGGGCGATGGCTGCTGAGGCCCACGGCAGCGGCTGCGTGGACCAGAGGTGAGACGGGCCAGGTGTCTGCGGTATGCACCACGCTGTGCCGCTCGGCTCAAAAGGTGTTACAGTGTCAGAAGTGGCGGAAAGCTGTTCCAGTGGCACTGCTGCTCCTGCTGCTGCTGGTGCTCTATTGATGTCATCTCATTTGAATATCTTGCACCGTTCATCCGCACATCCGCAGTACAATTTCAGAACAGAAACAGGAGACAGAGAGAGAGAGAGAAGGGGGGATTCCATGGCCAATGGGAGAGAGGAAAGATGTTGCCTGTAGCAGGTGCTACAGCCGAAGGGACAGTGTAAACCTTTTGTCAGGCAATGACCAAAACACTGTCTGACTTATTTGCATGCATCAACAAATAAGGATTGTGTGTGCTTATGTTGCTATGATTGTACAAAAGTACAAATGCCTCATAGGCATACATGAATTCAGGCTTCAGGGGAAAAGCATGAAAAGAGAGACAGGGACAGAGAGAGGGGGAGAGAGAGAGAGAGAGAGAGAGAGAGAGAGAGAGAGAGAGAGAGGGGTTGTGAGTATCTCAGAAAGTCCATCCTGGAGGTATTACAAATATCAATGCTGATTAAGTCCAAGGTGACATTTATTGGCTAATCTATATTTATTGAATGACTGATCTGTTCTGAAAAGTAAAGAAGAGATCTATGTAGACGGGAAGGAGATGCTCACATGAATTTTGCACGGACACAATTATTGATAAGGTGTTAAAAGGGAGATTGATAGAGTGCTTTATTGAGAGGACCATTCTCTAAGGCAGAGACCAGTGCATTGAAACTAGGGATTCAGGGCCTGATTTACTAACAGGATTGCGCCCATTTCAGGCGTAAAATAGCGGGTGTTAACATAAAACGGTATTTACAAAGGAGGCGCATTTGAGTAGAGGCGCATATTAACGCTTTGTGGGTGTGTGCCGCAACGAGATGGGAGGGTATAAGGAACGTGGGCGTGTTGCGCAAATATATGGGAGGAGAGAAGTTAAGTGCGCCTAATAATGTATTCTGTGGTATTTTCTAAAACTGCCTGGCGAGCGCACGTCTCTAATTTGCTGGATAATTATCCGCCTCATAAAAGCACGTCTTAACCAGGAAGCGCATTTCCATTGAGTCTGAAAACGTTGATATGGCAGCAGTTATAAGAGCAAGGCGAAGACATAAACAGAGACAGCCCACAGAAATATTTTGTTCAACTCGTATAACACTTTTTCAGTTAAGCGAACCACAAATCATTAGACGGTACAGGTTAAAAGCCACGCAATACTTCAATTACTGAACCAGATCAGAGACGACATCGAACCCTCCAACCGGCGATCACATTCCATTCCAACAGTTGTTAAACTCTGGACAACATTGCAAATATTGGCATCCAGATCATTTCAAACAGTTATAGCATCAGCAGTTGGTGTATCTCAGCCTTCACTCAGGTAAAATATTCACCCAGGTACTCGAAGCATTGCTACGGCGCACTGGTCAATACATTTCCCCACTGCCATAGCTGAAATTAGAGACATCAAACAGGACTTTTTTTGAAATTGCAAACTTTCCGAACGTAATTGGAGCCATTGATTGCACCCACATCCAAACAGTCCCACCTTCAATCCACGAACACATTTACCGAAACAGAAAGCACACATATTCAATGAATGTTCAGGTCATATGTGATGCCAACATGACCATTACTAACGTGGTAGCCAAATACCCTGGATCTGTCCATGACAGTTTTATCTCCCGGAATAGTGCCATCTATCCAAGATTGAGCAACGGGGATTTTGGAGAGGCCTGGCTACTTGGTAAATGTATTTGTTTCAGTGGGGATATATTGTAGTGAACCCATGTCCCTTGTAGAAATTATTAATCTCGCCATGTACACATCTATATTGTTATAATAGACAGTTTATGCATTAATGCCACCAATAGCATATTCTTTATAATCGTGTTCTTTTAAACATCTCGCTGTAGGTGATGGCGGGCAGAACAACAATATAACAGCGCGCACATTGAATCAGGTTCAGTGATTGAGCGAACGTGAACCAATATATCTATCTCCTCTTCGCTGAACCTTCATTTTCTCTTCCTCGAATCTCCATGGTGGCAGTAACTTGCAGGCGATTTCTCCCGTCTTTTAACGGTGCGCTAAATAATGATTGCCCAGCGCGGATCTGGTTTGATAAATACCATGGAAAATGCGGAAAATCACTGTGCGGTTTGGCAAAGGCGCAGATTAAGCTGCGGTCGCAATGTTAGTAAATCAGGCCCTAAAGGGCGGAGTAAGCACAGAGTGCCCAGCACGGATCTTGTTTGATAAATACCACGGAAAATGCGGAAAAACACAGTGCGGTATTGTGCGCCTTGGCAAAGGCGTAGATTAAGCTGCAGTCGCAATGTTAGTAAATCAGGCCCTCAGTTTGGGGACTGGGTAAGAGTAAGACCTAGGGTTCTAAAAGTGCAAACAATTAAGCTTTTGGACTACTTAATGAATGGCTATAATGGCATCAACAGATGCCTGCCATATTAAGTTTTATCCAGTGTTATTTTACCTTTTTGCATACATTTTCATGAAGAAGCTATTGTTTCATCAAACACATAAATTCCTAACTCATATAAGCTAGCAACCTAATATATAAAGCAGAAACAGGCTCCCAGATATGTGCATTAATATATATACTTGTAAATTGAACGAAATATTCAGTTAAGCATTCTTCAAAGTTCAATTACTATGGTTTAAACCCCCCATTACATTATCATATCATCATCGCTTTTTTGAATGCGCAGTTAACATTTTTTTCCTGAAAGTTATAGTTGTTCCCACCATGTCTGGAGCTTAAAAAGCTTATTGATCCATGTAGGACATAGAACTAATTCAGACTATCAACAATCCCCATCATAGTCATTGGATTATTTGGTGGAGGAGGGAAACGCCACACATTGTGATATTGATTTCAGCCTGTGAATACCTGCAGTCATTTTAACAAGTTACTACTTGAAGAGAATCTGGTATGATCTTAAAGTACTTGTGTCCATTTTAAGTGACAGACCGCTTATGCAAATGGTAATATACACATTTTTGCATGTATAAATGATTTGGGGGGGGGGGGGGGGGTAGGGGTTGTGTGATTACATTTGAAACAATAAATCCACATTTAACATGCCTACTACTGTATAATAAAGATATATAGTATCTTAATTGTACACATAAAAGTTAAAATAAAGCAAGCTCATTGCTCATTGCTGTCCAGCATGTCTGAGTGAGAGACCGATATCTTTCGACGTGATCATGAGAGGACACCCAGATCTGTGTCATGAAACCCGGCCAGTTCAACTGCATCGCCATGGCAACTGCTGTGTGGATGACCTCACACATCGATTTCCTGTTTACTTGAACAGCAGTGTGAGGTGCTGGTCCGTCTGGATGGATGCATCAATGCAACACGAAAGTTCTTCTCGGCACAGGGCTCTGTCTCTGCACAACCACCACCATTTTTAGATAACAGCCCATCAATCATTATTCCACCATTAATTTATACCACTCAACTGCATTATTTAATCAAAACAACTGATTACAGGCACTGATGTAGTTGTTTTGTTATTGACTCAAGGTTATATCCTGATCGTGAAAATTACTCTAAATTGTGTTAGACTTTAATATGCTACAAATTATGTGACACATTTGCACAGTTAAGCTACACCCTACAGCATACCTTACAACTGACAAGCCCAACAATGATGTGTTGTGCCCTTTTATTTATCAGTCATCAGTAAGATTCAAAATTCAAGATGTGTTGCCTTGGGATAATTCACAAACGGAGTTATGTACCTTCAGCTGATAAATAACACTCTCTCTCTCTCTCTCATACACACACAGATTTTCTGTGGCACTCGAAATTACACAGGGGTTAGCATGCAGGATGCAGGCCATTGAGCGATTATCTGTGACCTCAGACTGCCATCCATCAACAACCAATCAAGATGAAGGAAAAGCTGTCACCCTTAGCGGTGTCTAATGCCTTGCTGGTCACTTTCAGCTATGATTCATCGCGTGCTGGGAGGGTGTGTGCGCTTTCACCCTGCCACGTTTAGATGTCACCAAAAAAATATCACCATGTCAGACGGTGTTAGACCAACTGTAATCTCAACAAAAGGAAGAGCACAGTCTCACGGCTCACAGTTCTCACAGAGAGCTAAATTGCCATATTTTACACAGCGGGTGTTGTTTACCACAGGCCATTTCTGAATGCTGACCATCTTAAATGACCACTTGTTTTTTTGTTTTTTTAACCTGTGGTCACAACACAAATCTTTCTCCATCCCCCAGAATTTGCAGCTTTTCCAGAACCATCCAGAACTCCTTTGATTTTCTTATTTAACATATTTGGCCAGAGAGTGATTGGACCAGTGTCTTGATTCATGGCATGCATATTTTTTCACTCATGTTGCTGGCTAAAAAAAAATCCAGTTGAAGAGTTTCTCTTGTCTCCTCTCTCTCTCTCTCCATGGAGACTATATGGCTTTGACCATACTACTTTGTCCAAATGTTACAGTATGGTTCCGTATAACCTAATGAAGCCCAAAGGGTAAGTGGGTTCCTCTTTGTAAAAAAGTGACCAGAAGGACTTTGCCGGGGAATGAGATGTGCTGTGAAGCCTGAAGTGTACTTAATTGAATGGATGAGAATCTTATCCTGGCTTTAATATTTTAATGAATGTAAGATGAAGGTTTTAATTGGGTTTGGTGGGGTGGGGGTGGGGGTTGCGGGGGATCGACTGTGGAGAGAGGGAGTCTGTGATGTGATTTGATGTACTGATTTGCAAGATGAGATGGAAATGCGACATGGCCCCCTTTTTCATAATTTAACAGGATTTGCCCAAAATACCATCACAGTCAATCACATCAACAAAATGACCTAATATGAGAATACGACACACATATGTTATTTCGGCACACACAGACACCTCTCAACCCGTCAGGGCTGAGTCAGAGAAGCTCAAAGTGATTCACAGTCGTCACAGAGGCCTCAGAAGAGTATCTACCCAGAAGGCTTCCAAAGGACTTTGAATAAGATGGATGTTTTTGGTGAGAAATGTGTGAATGTCCCCCCCACACACACACACACCCCAGAGGGGTCGGGAACGTCAGCTCCCCATTCACACCCTTCCAGCTTGAGGCTTTTTTTTTACCAGGGCCATAGCTATTCTTGAAGCATTTTCATAATTGGACTTGGGGGGGAAAAAAGATAATCAGCCTGCTGGCCCGGTAGTTGATGCAAGAGGTTTGTCAAAACAGCCACCACCCCTCATCACCACCACGACCATTCGCACCATCGGCTTCCCAAAAAAGCCTGAGGACTCCCGTTCTCACAGACGAGCCTCAGCTCTGTGTGGGGTACTAAAAACCCTCAAGTGGGCGAGATGAATGGACACAAAGCGTTCCTCCTTTGATGAGCCCTGGCCTCCTTAATCTGGACATTGAAATTCGCAGCCGATTATGGCCATTGTGGTAGCCGAGGTGCTGGGACAGCGGGCCGCTCAAGGAGCTCTGGGAAAGTGGCTGGGGCTGGCCACAGCCGAGGCAGGCTCTGAGAAGGGCCAGGGGAGGAGAGGCCCGAGGGGGAAGGAGAGACTGGAGAGACTGGGTCTATTGTGGATGGGTGGGATGCTTCTCCAAGGGCTGTTGAGGTGGGCTTGTCCAGAAAGGACCACAGCGGGAGAGGAGCGTGTTCCCATGCTCCGGAGGGGCTCCGTCTCATGGCGAGCTGTGTGGCCTCCGCGCGCACACACACACACACACACACACACACACACACACACACAAACACACACACACACAAACACACACACACTCTCAGAGGCTCGACAAACACTACAAACCTTCCCCTTTATCTGCATCTCCCCTTTCTCCCTGGTCTCTCCACTCCCCTCATTACAAAAGCACATATACAAGGGCACTCTGTGGTTGATTTATAACCCCTGTCAGTCTCTGTTTTGTCTCCCTTTCCCTTTTAATTTCTTACTTCTTGCTTCCTTGCTCTTTTTGAACTTTCTTTCTATTCAAATCTATATGTATGTATTTCATTGACATCTGATCTGAGGGGTTAAATGCCTCCGTCATCACCCACACCTCATCTTCTGTGTGCTGTAGAAACAAAAGGAAGCTTCAATGAGGTGTATCTTAAATTGTGGCAACAAAATGATATAACGTAAATCAACACTGTGTGTCAAGATAATAAAGACAAGATTTAAGAGGCTAGGACATTCTCATAGCCTGACAACACTCAGACTCCTCCTCCCGGTATCCGCAGTATCCACTCAGTCTGTATTTGTCACATATGTAATAACTGAAATATTTAAAACACAGTCAAGTAATGAGGGACGGTCACGTCTAAAATATGAATGCCCTCATCAGGTCTACTAAATATTGGACTTGATAAGCAGCGATGGCGCAGATTAATGGTCATGCGGAGTGTAAATTCTTAATGCGGCTGCGGACGCCGCCGAGACTGAAGTGTCATCATTCCGGGGCGGCTGTCTCTGCCCTCATCATGACTGGAGTGGATAATGGGGGCACTAATCAGACAGCAGTCTCTCCCGCTCACGCTCATCTTTCCACGCTGACACTAATCACACCTCGGCCCCTGACACAAATCTCCACGCCGAACACCGTCCGACTCGTCACATCCACCCTCCAACCCCTCTCCCCCCACCCTCACCCCCTTGATGGAAGACCGATTCACCATTCCGAATCGACGCAAGGCTGGTTATATAATAATGCCTGTTACAATGTACCGCTGACACTCCACTACATTGCATTAGTGTAAATATCACGCACTGTTTGACGTTACCCACGCTGGCCAGTGTGTCTGGTGCTGAGTCTGTCAGTGCTCCGGTGCTCAGATCTAAGAGCATTAAACATGACCACACAAACCTCATGGTCACACTGCTCCCGGGCATCCAGGGCTGCTTGGAATAACAATCCCAGCCCTTTGGCTAGCTTATCTCTGACGACAGGCTTTTGCTTGGTTTCTTGGGTGTTTGTACAAAAGGTCCCAAATCCATTCCTGCTATCTTTGCTGGTGTTTACAAGAATGATTGCTGATATTCTGTTGATTTTGAAGGTCTGCCCTGATAGGTCAAAGAAGTGCTACATGCTGAAATAGAAGTGAAAGCCGGAAACACAGTTGGACACCTCTCCTCACTGACTGTTGGAATGTAACATGTCCAGGTGGGCCCTTCCGGCTTCTCATAGCATGCTGAACAAATCATAGTGTTCAAACTGTGGCCTTTCAGAGGAATGTATTACCATATGGATAACCAACCACATTCTATCCTATAATATGTGCCCTGTGTGTTGTCCATTTATACATGTTGGTAAACAGACCGGACACATTGTCAACGTCTTTATTTGCATGTGACTGTCACTTGTTGGTAGGTTGGTGTGCTGCTATACTGATACTACTTTCCCAAATGTAGGAGAAATGAATTCAGTGTTGAGCTGTGTTTCTGTTATATGTATTTCTATGGCTATGCTATATCACTGGATTTATTTTGCAACCACTCTCCTGATTATTTTTTGCATACAAAGCCAGGCACACATTTAGCTCTTGCTACAATATAATTACACCACTAAGCATAACATGGTAGGTTATTAGGACAGACAAATGTGACTTTGTACTTATAAAGTAGTCTTAGGAATGTGTGTTTCAAACTTTTGAGTCTGTCTTTTCTTGATGTTGCTCTCCTCTGAATTAGTCAGTCTCCATGTTACTATCTTACCTTTGGCAGAAAAAGGAGGCAACCCCCAATTTTTAATGCAAATCCTCTTCCCACACCTAATAGAACAGATCGGTGTCTGTATTTTATTAAGACCTCTTTTTATCTGAGGAGAACAAAGAGCTATTTGTGTTAGGGTTTTAGTTTTAGTGTTGTGTACGAAAAGAGAAGGCAACTAGCCTGCGACTAGCCTCACACATCGTCAGTCTCACAAAGGCTATGTAATGTAAGCAATATCAAGGTGATAGCTAGCACAGTCACTGATTCATGTGACCCAGAGTTTAGGCCCATTCACCAATGTTGAGCAGCCGATGCAATTTACCCAAATCTGCTAGCCAAGCAAGGTTTAAAGCTGACCTGTGAACACACAGCATGCATTTGCATAATTGCCAGTGCTTAATTTCCACGGGACATTTTTCCAATTGTTTGTAATCAAAACCATAAAGTGGTCCACAAATTGTACTGCCAAGCAATGAGATCAAATAAATCATCGAGTTAAACTCATTTGGTGGGATTTTCATGCAATTGGAAGTGTATCTGTGTAACGCTTTTGTTCTCTTTCGCTCTCCCTTTTGTGTGTGTGAATTAGAGTGCGTGCCTGTGTGTGTATGTGTGTGTGTGTGTGTGTGTGTGTGTGTGTGTTTCTCTATGTGTTTGAGTTTGTATTTGTACTAGCAAGTGCACCTATGATGTTCATGTCCTGCATTCAGACACAAGCAAAGCTGCTATGGACTTGGCCAATGAGTCTCTCTTTACAATCTCTTCAATTCACTCTCTTGCATCTTCTTTTCTTTTATCTCTCCTTCCCCCTTCATCCCTCGGTACTGTCCTCCGCTTGCCTGGCGCGACTGCACCAGTCCACTGCAGATCAAACGACTGTAACATGAAATAGTTTCATCTTTCTACTGAGCTTTGTGTCAAGTATTGTCTTCCAAGTTTCTTAATTAAGCATATTGTTTTAGTGTGAAGACATCTTATCTGCAATACACAGCCAGCATTTACTCATGTGTGTGTGTGTGTGTGTGTGTGTGTGTGTGTGTGTGTGTGTGGCAGGGAGCAAACGGGGCAAGATATCGGACCAGACTCTGTACAAAGAGAAGCTGTCCGTCTAGTAATAATCTTAAAAAAAAAACCTGGAGCTATGAGGAATATGAGAGAGAGGGGACAGAGATAGAGAGAGAGAGAGTGATGAGGAGAAAGGGGGAGAGAGGGGGGAAGGAGTGGTGAGGGGACAGACATCTCTAAAAACCTCCATTCCAATTCTCTTTCCCCGCAAGCTTGAGCATCCCCACATGCAAGGCGTGATAAAAGAGCATCGCGCTGATTTGGCAAAGCCATTTTTATTAGCAATGCTAGACTGCTACATAAGCCCAACAGCAGGAAATTAAAAGAGAGGAGGAGGGGAATGAGAGATGGAGGAGAGAGAGGTGAAAGACTGATAACGGGACTGGTATAAGAAATGCACTTTTAAAGTGAGGTTGAGGCGAGGAGGTTGCTGCTTTGAAAGTGAAAGCACACATTTTCCCAGAGGATACAAGGACAGACATTTTTTCACTAACAGCAAAACACAGCTTTCTAGCCATGGCAGGGTATACTAGGTCAGACTTAGAATTATGCTATAATTTGGTGTTTACAGAGGTTTGAAGAGATCCTCTGATAATCAAGATAATTAATCAGGAACAGGACCTAAGTCATTACGTGATCTCTGATAGCAGAGAACATGCAGGACGTTTCTGCATTTCATTATGAATTCCCACCCTAACTCCAACACAAGGCTTATCCCAATTCGGACATCACAGTTGGTCAGATTTCTCTGTGAGAGATTCGGACCTCATGTATTTTGACCGCACACTGG
>NC_137926.1:24899589-24914589 GCF_963457725.1 Sprattus sprattus
ATACAATTCTGGAAGTACCAGACAGTCTTTTTTCTCCACTATCATTAACAAACTGTCCTGTGCTGCCAGTAATGGGAATTTTGCACCAAACTTGGTAACAAACTACCACATACATGGCAGCAGGAGTTGGTTGGGCTTGACGTGCTGGGGCAGCTTGTACACGACCTAAAACCTGTCTGGGCTCATGTGGTGTGAGCCTGTAATCCTTTACCGAGAAGACTGTAGGTTTTTGGGGAGAGGACTAACAAACCAACTCCACCTTCCCCCGGGCGGGGGTTTTGCACAGGGCTAGCAACCCTGCCATGTAAAAAAAAACGCTTGCTACAGAAATCTTCGCCAACAAACCAAATGCGGCAAGTAGGATAGATGCACTTCAAGAAACTGATTTGATGACAGATGACAGCCAAACCCATCTGGAAGCTGGCATCTCGAGGGCGGATATCCTCAGACCGAAAGTAACACTTAGAGTAGGTTGCTGGAATGTGCGAACACTCTACCAGACCGGGAAACTAGCTCAAGTCATAAAGGAGATGGAAAGCTATAATTTAGAATTAATAGGAGTGAGTGAAACAAGATGGACTGGTAGTGGAAATAGACAGTTAGCAACAGGGCACCAGATAATGTATTCTGGAAGAACAGACGACCATCATAGTAGAGGAGTAGCCATCATCACAACAAAACAGGTTCATAAATGCCTGTTGGAGTGGAAGCCCGTTAATGAACGAATAATTAAAGCCAGGTACAACTCATCATTCGCAAAGTTGACAGTCATAGTCTGCTATGCACCCACAGAGGACTCGCCGGAAGTGGAAAAAGACACCTTCTACGATAAACTGCAAGAACTAGTAGATGAAACACCTTCACACGATGTACTCCTCATCATGGGTGATCTAAATGCAAAGGTTGGATCCAAAAATTAGGGTAAAGAGAGCACCATGGGGAAGCAAGGTATGGGAGAGATAAATGACAATGGAGAGAGATTAACAGCATTATGCCAGGAAAACAGACTAGTGATAGGAGGAACCATCTTTGAACATAAAAACATCCATAAACTAACTTGGACATCCCCAGATGGTAATACCAGAAACCAGATCGATCATATAATTATCAACAACAGATGGAAAAGTAGCCTTCAGGATGTAGTGGCAAAACGAGTAGCAGATGTTGGCAGTGACCACACACTTGTCGTAGCAAAGATAAGATTAAAACTCAGAAAGACCAAGAAAATAGACCAACGGGAACCAGCTATGAATGTAGCAAAACTAAAAGATCCAGACGTGAGGAAATCCTTCCAAACCCAGGTGAAGAACAGGTTTACAGTTTTACAGAACCAGCAAGAACTAGACCTGTACAACTTCAACAAAGCTCTGCTGGAAGCTGGAGAGAAATGGCTAGGACCTAGAAGGAGAAGAAAGGAGGTCTGGATATCAGACGAAACATGGAGGAAGATTGATGAGAGAAAAGAAAAGAAGAAGAAAATCCTAACAACTAAGTCACACAGACAGAAGGCACAGCTACAGACATTATACAGTGCACTAGACAAAGAAGTAAAAAAGAGTGCTAGAGCAGACAGGAAGGCATATATTGAGAAGATCGCAGAGGAAGCAGTAGCAGCTGCCTCAAAACAGGACATGGGCACACTCTACAAGCTAACAAAATCACTTACAAATAGATTTCAGTCAACGGACATTCCAATTAAAGATTCAAACGGAAAAACCATGACAAAAGAGGAAGACCAATTAAGGGGCTGGAAAGAACACTTTCAGAGGGTACTTAACAGAGATGACCCAGCAACTGAGGTAAACATCACGCCAGCAGTAAACTTTTAGACATAGAAACGGAGCCACCAAATGTAGAGGAGGTAAAGATTGCCATAAAGGGTTTGAAGAATGGGAAAGCCCCAGGAATAGACAGAGTCCAGGCAGAATTGCTGAAAGCGGAGGAACATCAAAAAGCACTAGCCCTTACGGAAATTCTCAGGGACATCTGGACTTCAGAAGAAACACCACAATCCTGGAAAATGGGCCTCATCGTCAAACTACCGAAAAAGGGAGATCTGTCAAATTGCAACAATTGGAGAGGAATCATGTTGCTACCAGTCACCAGTAAAGTCCTAAGTCGAATCATTCTAAATCGACTAAGTGACACAACTGACCATTACCTTCGAAAAGAACAGGCAGGGTTCAGAAAGGGAAGATCCTGTACAGAACATATATTCACACTGCGACAGATAATTGAACAGAGCAATGAATGGAGGGCAACCATCTACATTAACTTCATTGACTTTGCTAAAGCATTTGACAGCATCAACAGAACAGCACTGTGGAAAATTCTAAGTCATTATGGAATGCCCAACATAATCATCTCAATAATCAAGATGCTATACAGAGACTTTGGTGCCAAAGTTATCTGTGGATCCAATCTCACTGAAGAATTCATTATAAAAGGAGTCAAGCAAGGCTGTTTGCTATCCCCACTACTTTTCTTACTTTGCATAGACTGGCTTATGAAGGAAACAAATGGAAACAACAAAAGAGGAATATCGTGGACATTCACAGAAACTCTGGAGGACATTGATTTTGCAGATGATATTGCTTTGTTAGCCCATCGCCAAAAGGACATCCAAGGCAAAACAGAAGACTTAGCAACATATGGCAAACAGATTGGGCTAAATATCAACAGTGACAAGACTAAAGTCATGAAAATAAACTCAAAATCCAACCAGCCGCTCACCATCAATAACATGAACGTGAAAGAGGTGCAGGAATTCACCTATTTAGGCAGTAAAATAACAACAGATGGAGATTCAGGGGCAGATGTCCAGGGCAGGATCAATAAGGCTAGGGGAGCGTTTGCAGCACTAAGAAAAATATGGAAGACTTCCAAGATCAGCATAAAGACAAAGCTGAGGATATTCAAGAGCAACATCCTTGGGGTTCTCCTGTATGGAGCAGAATCATGGAAAGTGACACAGACCATCTGCCACAAGCTAGACGTATTCCAGACTCGAAGCCTTAGGAGGATACTGGGAATATTTTGGCCTAGGGCAATCTCAAATGAAGACCTCTACAGTAGAACAGACATGAGACCCCTGTCAAATGTTATCAAAAACAGAAGGTGGATGTGGATCGGACATGTGTGCAGAATGGACCCAAGCGCTATCCCAAGGGTGGCCATGAGATGGACACCACCTGGGACAAGAAAACAAGGCTGACCAAAAGAGACATGGAAGAGATCTGTGGAGAAGGAGATGAAACAACTGGGATGGTCCTGGGGCCAAGTGCAACATTGGGCAACAGACAGGCAGCATTGGCGTTCGTTGGTGAAGACCTTATGTGCTACCAAGCACGAAGAGGACTAACTAACTAACTAATCATTAACAAAAATCTCAATAACGCTTGTGTGTTATTTTCCACCTTTGAAAAACTGACAAACCCTCCCTCACAAATAGCACCTGAATTTCTCTCACCCAATGGCTGTAATGAATTTGCATCATTCTTCCAATCCAAAATCAATCGATTAAGAAATAACATTTCATCCCATTTACATAGAAATCAGTACCTGCCTCTGCCAGCGACCACGACAAAGGAGGTACCTCAGATGACAGAGTTTTGTCTCATTGATGTTGAGTCCCTTGAAAAAATTATCTGCAATCTTAGCTCCTCCACTTGTGAACTTGATGTTTTACCAACTTACTTTTTTAAAAGTGTTTTTTATCACCTAGCACCAGAAGTGCTTCACATTGTCAACACTTCATTACTGACTGGTGTATTCCCACAGCCTCTTAAAACAGCAGTTGTTAAACCCTTAATTAAGAGAAACAACTTAGATACGTCAATTCTGAACAACTACCGCCCAATTTCCAATCTTCCTTTTATAGGGAAAATTATTGAAAAAACCAACTTTAACCAACTGAATGTTTTCTTAAATACCAATAACTGTCTTGACAATTTTCAGTCAGGTTTTAGAGCAGGCCACAGTTCTGAGACTGCTCTTACTAAAGTTTTAAACGATATTCGCCTCAATAATGACTGTGGGAAATCTACCATCTTAGTGCTGCTGGACCTCAGTGCAGCTTTTGATACTGTGGACCATGAAATATTACTACACCGTCTCGAGCACTGGGTTGGCTTTTCAGGGACAGTATTGAGCTGGTTGAAATCATACCTGCAGGACAGATCTTTTTTTGTTTCCATAAGTAGCCATAGATCTGAAATAATCCCCTTCACCTGTGGTGTCCCACAGGGCTCAATTCTGGGCCCTCTCTTATTTTCTTTGTACATGCTGCCACTGGGTCAGATAATCAGCAGCAACTCCATCTCCTACCATAACTACGCTGATGACACCCAGCTCTATATGGCTCTACCCCGCAAACAGGGAACGTCCCCAGGACGTTAACAGGACATTCGCAAGGTCCCCAATCGTCCCCAATTGGTCCCCGGCACAACATTCGCTAAAGGACGTTACCAGAACGTTTTTGACGTTCGTAGCAAGTCTACGTTTGGTCCTTCTGTGACGTTCGCATGAGTCTTAAATCGGACTTTTAGGAAACATTATAATTTGGTCTCTCAGCACACGTCCCCAGGACGTCCTTCAAAAACGTCCCTGTTACCTTATCCTGCAGGTCCTCTGCGTGACGTTCGCATGAGCCTTAAAACGGACTATTAGGGAACGTTCTTATTTGGTCTCTCAGCATACGTCCCCAGGACATCCTTTAAAAACGTCCCCGTTACCTTTACCTGCAGGTCCTCTGCGTGACGTTCGCATGAGCCTTAAAACGGACTATTAGGGAACGTTCTTATTTGGTCTCTCAGCATACGTCCCCAGGACATCCTTTAAAAACGTCCCCGTTACCTTTACCTGCAGGTCCTCTGCGTGACGTTCGCATGAGCCTTAAAACGGACTATTAGGGAACCTTATAATTTGGTCAGCACACGTTCCCAGGACGTCCTTTAAAAACGTCCCCGTTACCTTTACCTGCAGGTCCTCTGCGTGACGTTCGCATGAGCCTTAAAACGGACTATTAGGGAACGTTCTTATTTGGTCTCTCAGCATACGTCCCCAGGACATCCTTTAAAAACGTCCCCGTTACCTTTACCTGCAGGTCCTCTGCGTGACGTTCGCATGAGCCTTAAAACGGACTATTAGGGAACGTTCTTATTTGGTCTGTCAGCATACGTCCCCAGGACATCCTTTAAAAACTTCCCCGTAACCTTTACCTGTGGTCCTCTGCGGGACGTTCGCATTCGGTCCTTCCAAAACGTCCCCTTGACGTCCTCTGATGGTCCTCTCTGAACCAGAGGTTCCGCTAGAGAAAAATGTTTTTCATTTACGAGACATTTTAATGATAAGCCGGCCAAATATCTATTTCTGCTTCTAAATTAGCCTATTGAAGAAAACTGACAGCCTGCATAGCTTAAATAATAACATAATCAGGTAGTTTAGAATGCAACATGTTTATTTTCCTAAGTTTACAATGGGAAACAAAAACATTAATGTCTGATGCGCGTCAATAAGTGGCCTTTAATCGCAACCTGCTGTGGCGTTAAAATGAGCGCCGCAACATGGTCATTGCTCTGTTCAATGAGAGCAGAGATTCTAAAATTATTCGACCCTCTTGTGAATCCTTTGCGTAGCCTTTTCAAAGTGCTAACAGAACATTTTACTGTGACTATCAATATCCACGCACCTTAGAACTTGTCACTCCATAACGACATAAACGCCCGACATTTCGGACTTTTCTCTGGTGAAGCTGTTCGAACATCTAGGGCTTCAGGTATTCAGTTTTTGGAAAGTTCAATTTCTACATGAACTAGTTCAGTTCATTGTTCATAATTAAAACAATTTAACTAAGTTCACAGCTCCAATTTTCAATATGCTGCGAGTGCGAGCTCTGGCGGCTCTGGCGCACTCACGTACGGGCATAGACAGTATAATGCAACATATGCGTGTTGTTAAATAACTTTCTAACGGCAGATTAGCCTGTTCCTTTAAAACATAATAAGGGCAGTGCACGTTTGCTTTATAGGCCTAAATATTTGGATTGTTGTCAAATCCAGATTGTGTTTGCGAGACGGGATGTTTAAGAAATTCCAACCAGACAATTTGACCGGTGAGCTTTCTGTTGCAGCATCTTTGAAGGCCTGTGGAAAGCTCAATGTTAACGCTAGACTTGATAGACCTTCCTATGTAGGCTATGCATTGTATTGGAATCATGCAGACATTACATTTATAGCACAGATCAGGAGAGAAGCATTCATATTTATTTTATTTCATCATTCTTAGTTTGGCTAGTTATTCTGCCTCCCTGCCCGCACGTCCGTGCCATGGATGTTAATTAAAAAAGGAATCATTACGGAAAACACTCAATGCGTTGTGACTGAGATCGCTACAATATGCTTTTTCTCAAACCCTCGGAAAAAATGACTAAGTTTGTTGGCTGTCTCACACTGTGATAAAGGTGTTAAAGTGACACAATAAGAATCAGACAATGGTAGTGAAGTGGTAGCGAAGTGGTTTAGTAATAGGAAGGTTTACGGTTCAATTCCGATGCCTCGCAATCAAGTTTGAAAGCGCATTTGTGTCTCTGTGTGTGTCTATGTATATCATATGAAATGTGCTATATAAATAAACTTGAACTTGTGTTTGTGTGAGCCATGTAAGCGAAATGATGGCTCCGCGATCTATTATTATTTTATTTTTTTCATTTAGCTCAGCAAAAACACCGTGCCTGCTACGTCCGCGGTGCGTCCTTGAATAACGTCCCCAGGACGTCTAAAACAAGGTTTCCAGAAGTCACTGTTTCCAGAAGTCCCCTTCTGATTATGGCCCCGTCAACTCTCTCCTTAAATGCCTTGACCAGGTAAACAACTGGATGACACAGAATTTTCTACAGCTGAATGGGGATAAGACAGAAGTGATTGTTTTTGGGAAAAAGGATGAAAGACATAAAATCTGCTCTTATCTAAATTCCAAGGGTCTTGTGCCGAAAGATAAGGTTAAGAATCTTGGGGTGATCCTTGACAGCGACCTTAGTTTTAACTCTCACATGAAAGCCATCTCTAAGTCGGCATTTTATCATCTTAAAAACATAAATAAACAGAGGAATTCCATGGCTAAACCGGACCTAGAAAAGCTGATTCATGCTTTTATTACAAGCAGAGTCGACTACTGTAATGCGTTATTTACTGGTCTTCCCCAAAAGACAATCAAGCAGCTGCAACTTGTTCAGAATGCGGCTGCAAGAGTGCTTAAAAGAGTAAGAAGAACTGACCACATAACCCCAATTCTGAAATCCCTACACTGGCTCCCTGTTAAACAGCGGATTGATTTTAAAGCACTTTTACTTGTTTTTAAATCTCTAAATGGTCTGGGTCCGCAATACCTAGCCAATATGTTTCTCAACTATGCTCCCACAAGATCCTTACGGTCCCAAGATTCATATCTCTTAGTAAAACCCCCTGTACTCACTAAGGGCCTGATTTACTAATATGCGAGCGCTTCTTAATCTGCGTTCGCAAATTAACGCACGGTGTTTTTGCGCATTTTACTTGGTATTTATCAAGCCAGATCTGCGCTGGGCAAACTGTGCTTACTCCGCCCTTTAAAGAGCCTGATTTACTAAGATTGATTTGCGAACGCATCTTTGCCAGGCGCACATTAACGCACGGTGATTCCCCGCATTTTCCGTGATATTTATCAAGCCAGATACGCGCTGGGCAATCATTATTTAGCGCACCGTTAAAAGACTGGAGAACTTGCCAGCAAGTTACTGCCACCATGGAGATTCGAGGAAGAAAAAACTAAGGTTCAGCGAATAGATAGCGAATAGATAGCGAGATAGATATATTGGTTCACGTTCGCTCAATCACTGAACCTGATTCAATGGGTTATATTGTTGTTTTGCCCGCCATCATCTACAGCGAGATGTTTAAAAGAACACGATTATAAATAATATGCTATTGGTGGCATTAATGCATAAACTGTCTATTATAACAATATATATGTGTACATGGCGAGATTAATACGTTCTACAAGGGACATGGGTTCACTACCATATATCCCCACTGCAACAAATACATTTACCAAGTAGACAGGCCTCTCCAAAATCACCGTTGCTCAATCATGGATAAATGGCACTATTCCGAAAGATAAAACTGTCATGGACAGACCACTTCCACGTAAGTAATGGTCATGTTGGCATCACATATGACCTGGACATTCATTGAATATGTGTGCTTTCTGTTTCGGTAAACGTGTTCGCGGATTGAAGGTGGGACTGTTTGCATGTGGGTGCGATCAATTTCTCCAATTACGTTCGGAAAGTTTAATTTCATATATATGAATATATGAATTATACGAGTTGAAACAAATATTTCTGTTCGCTGTCTCTGTCTATGTCTTTGCCTTGCTGCTGCCATATCAACGTTTTCAGACTCAGTGGAAATGCGCTTGGTTAAGACGTGCTTTTATGAGGCGGAGAATTAGCCTGCAAATCAGAGATGTGCGCTCGCCGGGCAGTTTAGTAAATACCACGCAGTTCATCATTAGGCGCACTCCTCCCATTAAATAGCGCTACACGCCTACGTTACCACCCACGTTTCCGAACCATCCCACCTGTTTGCAGGTACACACCCTCAAAGCGTTAATATGCGCTGCGCCAGCTTAGTAAATACCGTTTTTCGTTACGACCGCTATTTTACGCCAGAAAATGGGCGCAATCCTGTTAGTAAATCAGGCCCTAAGTCTGGTGAGGCTGCTTTTAGTTATTATGTGGCCCGGCTATGGAACCTCTTACCTGATAGCATCAAGAGCGCCCCCTCAATCCATATTTTTAAAACCAGGCTAAAAACTAAACTTTTCTCTGATGCTTTCTGTTAACTCTACCTGCCTCTCCATATTGCCCTTTTATTCTTTTATTTCTATTTATCTCTGGTCGTTGCAGTGTCTTTTACTTCTATTCTCATATCCTCACCTTCAACGAACATGTGTATGTGTTGAAATTGTAATTTCTGCGCTATGTTACACTGGGTTTGTAACCTACGGCTCATGTATAGCGTGTATGTATTGCTTGTATGTATAGCGTGATTGCTGTTTTTATTTGTTACTATGATGTGAAGCACATTGAATTGCTTGTGTATGAAATGGGCTATAGAAATAAAATGACTTGACTTGACTTGAGTCAATGATTGAGTGACTGAGTGAGTAAGTGAGTGAGTGAGTGAGTGAGTGAATGTGTGAATAAATGAATGAGTGAGTGAGTGAGTGAGTGAGTGAGTGAGTGAAAGGAAATCCTCCACTCACTGTGTATGCAGAGCAACTGAAGCAACTAAGACTGAGATTTCCACACTGGTAAATCTAAGCCCCAGTACTGAAAATAACAAATATGTAAAATGAACAATAAAGAGGGAGATGGAGTCTAATTATTTCAAAACAGTATCAAACAGAATGCAGCAGGTTTTTTAACTGAACTAATTCATCTTTTCCTTGTAGCTGCTGGTCAGATAAATATACTATGGTCTATGATTTGAAACACACTCACTCACACATGCACACACAAACCAAACACACACCCACACACACAGCATGGGAGAAAGAAAGACTGTGTGTCTGTGTTTGTGTGTGTGTGTGGCTGTGTGTGTCCATGCCCCCATAGGCAACAGAGAAGGCATTCTCATCAATGTTGTCTGGTGACGGAGAGAGGCCTGAATGGCACGAGGCGAGGCCGGGGGCATGTAATTAAAATGTTATTAAATGCTTTATATCAAACGCCAGCCTGCCCCCATCGCCAGCGGAGACTGCCCCCCTGGCAACGTGACATGTCGCCAGCACAGAGGGCAATGCGTAAAACACACAACCCTCAGCTAGTACCATCCTCGCGCAAACTCACAAAGGAGACAGAGCGAGAGAGAGAGAGAAAAAGAGAGAAAGAGAGAGGGCACGCAGTGCTCAGACCTCTTGTGCATGAGAGTGTCAGAGATGTAAACTGACGGTAGCCGTTAAAGTGAAGTTAATTTCTTACGCTGAATGGGCTTGGCTAGAAAAGAATATTACAAGAAAATATTCTAATAGTGCCTTCTGTGAAGCTCATATACATAATGCATCACAAGTATATTTATAAATATTGCAAACATTTTCTTATTCTATGCATCATCACAGTATTATTTCCAACTGAATGGAGAATTTATAAACTTTGGGCAAATGCATGATGGAATCATAAAAATGAATTATGCACATCTAAAAACATCAGGGCTTGTTAGTATGTTGCTGTGTGTGTGTGTGTGTGTGTGTGTGTGTGTGTGTGTGTGTGTGTGTGTGTGTGGTGTGTGTGTGTGTGTGTGTGTGTGTGTGTGTGTGTGTGTGTGTGTGTGTGTGTGAGTGTGTGTGTGTGTGTGTGTTTGGGGGGGGGGGGGGGGGTAAGATCAAGAGTTACATCTGAAACCTCTACTCTGATAAGCTGACCTACCAATGTGCTGAGTCTCTCTCTCTTTCTCTCTCTCTCTCTCAGTCAGTCGGGTGTTCTAACAGGTCTTCAACAGAGCAGGATTCAAGACCTCATGGCTGCTTCAATGTTTAATGTTGTTCTGGGGAAGAAGGTCAGAACAAACCAGGTCTCTGATCCAGGGTCACATTCCAAAGGTCAGTTCTCTGGGGGCTAAGCAAGGTTAGCATATCAAATGCTAAAGTAACAACCTATTCTCTATATTGATACTAAAATGTGGTTAATGTTTAATATCCATTGGAAAATGACCAACCCCTAACCACAATTATCTCTAGTCCTGTCACCATTTTTATCAAATATGTCAAAACTGACAAGGAACAAAATTAAGAAACACATAAATCTGTGCAAGCAAAAAAAGAATGCCTAATCTTACATAAGTAAAAATAAATAATTGAATAAAAAGTTTAGAAATGCCTATATCTTGACACAGATCCCAGTAATGCCCCAAGAGCTCTGTTGTAAAACATTACATATATCATGAATTAATTATAAAATGCTGATTAATATAGTCTTCAAGTGAATCATTTCGCACACTTAAAATGTGTCCCGTGTGTTGAGAGTGAGACCGGTTATGGTTTCTAATGAGAGAAATCATAGCATTATGTTAACTCTGTTCACAAACACAGTTGTGTTGGTGGTAGGGACATTAAAACCCGTTTCAGGATCCTCAGAACACATCAGCCCTCTGCTTGGATGCCTGGAGACGGTGATGCAGGGAAAACAATAGGCTAATATAAACGTCACAGCCAACTTCCCTTTACTGTCTCCCGGCAGGAAATGAGAACTGTCTCACCAGGCGCAATGTAGGAACGTTCATTTAAAATCAATCAAAATGATTATCTGATATAAATCACCGCCACCCAAATCCTAAAGGGATTGCTCTCCCTCTTTCTCTCTCTCTCTCTCGCTATCTCTCTCTTTCTTTCTCTCTCTGTTTCTCCCTCTCTTTCTCTCTCGCTCTCTCTGTCTGTCTGTGTGTATGTCTACATGATGATGTGTGTGCTGTGTTTCTGTGTGTGTAATTGATAGAGAGAGAGAGAGAAAGTGTTGTGTCTGAGCCAATAGGAAAACCCGCTTCACTGTACCTTCGCCTCTTGTTTGTGTTGTGTATTCACTGGAGCGCATCATTACTGTGTAGGTGGTCCATGTTGCCATTTCTTTGTGACATGGGACGGCGAGGTCAACAGACTACATGGTGCATGCACAGGCTTTCTGTCATATAACATTCCTTCATGCACACACACACACACACACAGACACACACACACACACACACACACACACACACACACACACACACACACACACATACACACATACATACACACACACACACACACACACACACACACACACACACACACACATACTCACAAACACATACTTACAAAAAAAGAGAGTGAGAGAGAAGGAACGTATACTCACATGAACATAATATTGTTAAACACTCCCACGCAAGAAAGAATTTCACAAACGCTTCCAGGCTACAGAAAAGTGCAGAACAACACACACACACACACACACACACACACACACACACACACACACACACACACACACACACACACACACACATACACATACACACACACACACACAGAAGTCAGTGAATGTAAAACATCTTTCAGCTCTAATTTGATTAGCTTGCCACTCAAACATGCTGTATGCAGATCATGTCAGTGTGCTCCTCAGTTCTGCCATGTTTAGTTCCACTTGTCTCCCGCTCACAGAGGGACAATCTCCCCTCTAGCCATCCGGATCAGTCAGCACACATCAGCACATCTGCAAGATCTCAAATGGAGCCCATGCTATATGAGCTGAGTTTCTTCTTTTAGTGGCTTTGTGCTTCTAGAACTCAGCATATAATCAGGGATTTGTGTGCATATACGCAAATGGGAACATCCCTTTCATCTCACACACAGAGGCTGTGAATCCGGGTCAGAAATGGTGACATTGCTTAGCTTTTATTACATGCTCATATTAAGGATTTTCAGAACTGAAGTTTGAGACAATGGTAATGGTAAAAGACAGTGGTGCCTTCTAAGGCAGACTGTGTGGCCGATCCATGGCTAGAGGTGGCGGTGGGGCTGATCCATGGCTAGAGGATGTGAGTGTGGGGTGGTTAGGTGGGGGTTGGGGTGGTGGTTGGGTGGTAAGTTGGGGGTTGGGGTGGACACAAACAACTGCACACAGTAGAGAAATCACTGATATTGTTTAGCAAGCTACAGCACAGTCAATAGAGCTTTGGATGAGAAGAAAAGGCAGAGGTGGCAGGGAATGTAATAACCCAAAGACCAACTAAAGAGACTAAGGGCCTGATTTACTAATATGCGAGCGCTGCTTAATCTGCGTTCGCAAATTAACGCACAGTGTTTTTGCGCATTTTCCGTGGTATTTATCAAACCACATCTGCGCTGGGCACTGGGGGTGCTTACTCCGCCCTTTAAAGGGCCTGATTTACTAACATTGATTTGCGAACGCAGCTTAATCTGCGTCTTTGCGAGGCGCACATTAACGCACAGTGTTTCCCCGCATTTTCCGTGATATTTATCAAGCCAGATCCGCGCTGCATGGGCAATCATTATTTAGCGCACTGTTAAAAGACTGGAAAAATTGCTTGCAGGTTATTGCCACCATGGAGATTCGAGGAAGAAAAAACTAAGGTTCAGCGAAGAGGAGAAAGATATATTGGTTCACGTTCGCTCAATCACTGAACCTGATTCAATGGGTTATATTGTTGTTTTGCCCGCCATCACCTACAGCGAGATGTTAAAAAGAACACGATTATAAATAGTACGCTATTGGTGGCATTAATGCATAAACTGTCTATTATAACAATATAGATGTGTACATGGCGAGATTAATACGTTCTACAAGGGACACTGGTTCACTACAATATATACCCACTGAAACAAATACATTTACCAAGTAGCCAGGCCTCTCCAAAATCACCGTTGCTCAATCATGGATAGATGGCACTATTCCGGAAGATAAAACTGTCATGGACAGACCACTACCACGTAAGTAATGGTCATGTTGGCATCACATATGACCTGGACATTCATTGAATATGTGTGCTTTCTGTTTCGTTAAACGTGTTCGTGGATTGAAGATGGGGCTGTTTGCATGTGGGTGCGATGAATGGCTCCAATTAAGTTCGGAAAGTTTAATTTCAGCTATCGTAGTGGGGAAATGTATATTGACCAGTGCCCCGTAGCAATGCGTCGAGTACCTGGGTGAATATGTGGCTGAGTGAAGGCTGAGATATACCAACTGATGCTATAACTGTTTGAAATGATCCGATGCCAATATTTGCAATGTTGTCCAGAGTTTACCAACTGATTGAATGGAATGTGTTGGAGGGTTCGATGTCGTCTCTGATCTGGTTCAGTAATTGAAGTTTTGCTTGGCTGGTTAACCTGTACCGTCTAATGATTTCGGTTCGCTTAACTGAAAATGTGTTATACGAGTTGAAAAAATTATTTCTGTGCGCTGTCTCTGTCTTCTTTCTTCGCCTTGCTATTATCACTGCTGCCATATCAACGTTTTCAGACTCAATGGAAATGCGCTTCCTGGTAAAGACGTGCTTTTATGAGGCGGAGAATTAGCGTGCAAATCATAGACGTGCGCTCGCCAGGCAGTTTAGTAAATTCCACGCAATACATCATTAGGCGCACTCCTCCATTAAAGTGCGCTTCACGCCTACGTTACCACCCACGTCTCCGTGCCATCCCACCTGTTGGCAGGTACACACCCTCAAAGCGTTAATATGCGACTCTACTCAAATGCGCCCCCTTAGTAAATACCGTTTTATGTTTACGACCGCTATTTTACGCCAGAAATGGGCGCAATCCTGTTAGTTAATCAGGCCCTTAGAATGCAGGTGAAAATCCTGTTGGACTGAGGAGGGAGTTTGGAAAGAAGTTGCTGCAGAAGGAGCTTATAGCCGCAAGGCCAGTCTATATGTATTCCTGCTGGTGTTGGTTTTGTTCTGCCCTTACTCCCCTTCAGGTGGTTGGAGAGTGTCCTGCAGTCCTTTCTCTCCCAAAGGAGGAAGATCCAGTGAAAGGAAGCATTTTTTTTTCTTTGTGTTACTTTCCACTCCTGTGTCTTCCTCTCTCTTGTCTCTGGTGCCCAGTTGGGCTGAGGAGATCCCAAAGCACGCTCTGCCACTCTCACACTCGGTCTTACAACTTCTCTGTGTGGTCAGATCAAACGTGCAGGATTTTGTTGATTCGCTATAAATCATTCTGTCCCATCCTCCCTCTGCTCAGCACTCATATCCCAGCCAGCCACACACACCCCTCCTCTGGCATGGTAAACATCTTTAGTGATCTTGCGAAATTCAGCCACATTTCACTTATGTTATGTACCCTACCTTAAACCTCATTCACTCGACCTCCCAGCGGTCAACATGAATTTTACAGGTGGAGCTGGAGCATGTGAATCTGTGAATCTACTGCTAGTTTAGGAGTGAATACGGTATGGTAAAAAGAAAG
>NC_137926.1:24917089-24952353 GCF_963457725.1 Sprattus sprattus
CCCCTCTAGACGTCAGGGAGTTTTATCAAATCCGACACACAGTGGTGGTGGGGTGGGGGAAGCCCATCCACCAGCCTTCCATCAGCAGGAGAAAAAGAGAGATGGGAACCAATGCTTTCACCTCTGAACACATCCATCCTGCCTGGAGAGAGCGGCCTTTTGTGAAAGTTTGCAGGGACAGGTGACACATGAAGAGGTGATGCTGTGACTCAAAGAGATACGCTTGCGTTTGTGTGAGGGAGTGGGTTTTTTTTTTTTGGTCAGGCCAGAGAGAGGTGTGGGAGGGGAGCAGGCGGCAGAGGATTCTGGAAGCTTCTACCTCTGGGTGACATTTTCCCCATTAGAGGTGTGACGGAGGCGGCCCCATTGTGAATGTATCTTCCCTGACAATCTCCAGACGGCCCCGGCCCTTTTCTCTGAGTGAGAGCAGCGAGTGACACTATCACAGGACCAGCGGAGTGCTAAGCTCAACCTGGGGAATTAGTTTTTGTGTGTGTACACACACACACACACACACACAGGCACACACTAAACACACACACAGACACACCCACATCAACACACATGCACCTGAATAATATAAACATTCTTAAGGCAAATCCATTTTTATGCAGGCTAAGACAAATGCAAATCCAACACAACACAAATGCAAACACGCACACACACACGCACACGCACACGCACACGCACACGCACACACTCGCACTCACACACACATGCACGCGCACGCAGGTTACCAACCCTACTACACACATGCATACACACACAGCGAGAGGGAATATTACATCCACACCCTAAGTATGACACTCAGAGAGGAATCTGCTGACACAAAATGAATTATTTTCCATCCCCTAAGCCCCAAGGTTTCCCTTTATTTTCTCATGGCACATCTTTATTTCATAGGCACAAGCTCAGCCAGGAGGCACATTAGCAATGACACAATAACAAGCTGAATGTTTGCTACAGTATTTACAAAGAGGGCCTTAACACAACTAAACACTCACCGCTGTTTTCATTTTGACTCACTGACCTACTTTAAAGGCATTGTGGCGAGGAGAGCGGTGGGTAGATCAGCTTCAGCTGATGTCAGCACGGCTCGAGCGGCAGAGGCAGATGCCCTCTCTCCAGGAGGGTAAGGGCCCGGCGCACTGAAGCAAGCCCCGGCGAGCTGCCCCCCTCCCTGGGCTAAGGCACACTCGACACGGCACCCCTCCACGCATCACTCCCAGAAGCTAATGACCCAACCTGGCTCGGCAAGTGCCCAGCACGGGGGATATTAATCACCTCTTCAGGTGTGAAGAACTAGCCCAGAGTGAGGAGCGGGTACGCAGGGCAGGCAGACGGGGTGTGTTTAACAGGACAAGGGCGGCAGCCGCTCCGTCACGTCACGCAACATTGTGCTGAGGAATGGTGCATTTAATCCCACTACTGAGCTCCATTTTTCAAAAAGTGTTTCATCATTCGGTCCCTCCCAGGCAAATGCAAAATGAAGCTCAAATTGTGTTTGAGTACGGTATGGATTTCATACAACATTTGGCCTTGAAATAGCTTTGTCCTCAAAGTCAATGTTTTTTTGGGAGGAGGGTGTTTAACTGTAGGGCTGCAGTGTTTTTCTGCAGTGACTTTCTGTTTTCTGTACTCAAGTGAACTCTTCGCTCATAAGATTCCCAGGCAAAATGAGGCTACTGCAAAAAAAGACTGGAAATTAGAAAACCACCATTGTTACATACAAGAACATCTCCGCTTGTCTCAAATCTAGTTTGAGAACGAAGAACACACACACACACACACACACGCACACGCGCTCGCACACACACACACACACTCACACACACACACACACACACACACACACACACTCACACACACACACACTCACACACACACACAGAGAGACATACCCAGTGTCTGCTTCAGCAGTGATATGTCTAGAGAGTGCAGAATGAGACCCGACTCCTCTATCCTGTGTTGTTAGGGAAAGCAGCTCCTACCCTCTAGCCTATGGTCAAGACATATTACAGACTCACATATCTATTTCATCAGAACTGACATCACAAACCAAACCAAATACACAGAGGGTTCACACATTCACACTTTCTAGAGCCACTTACTTAGGTTCAATAAAGCTGTTTTACTGCACCACAGCTTTAGAGGTGTTGTGGATGTATGGCGCCATTAATGGTGTGAACTGTACTATTAGTTTTACAACTGAGGTGATGACATAAAGAGGAAAGGTAGGATGTTATCCAATAAACTCCTATTGTACAACAATTTACAAGGCCACCAGAGTTACGTAATGGAATTATGTAACACTACATTTATTTATTTTCTTGGAAGACTGCAGATTCACAAAAACATAAACATCATACAAAGATCAGTGTTTAAAAAGAAGGGGAAAATACTTAAAGACTATATAGAGTTATGAGTAGGATAACATGCAGGAACCCACTAGTCATCCTATGTGAATGATACCACTCACCACGGGCGGAGGCCATACGGTAATACTCTAATTATCTGCCCATCAACTCCAATCAGTCTTGTTCCACACAGCCGTAATAACATAATTACTCTGCGCTTTAAACCCAATTACCTGTCATGTAGGTGAACTGGGATGATCAAGGAGTGAGTTTGCTCCACACACGCACACACACACAGACACACACTTGGGAACACGCGTAAAGACTCCGCAGCACATCCACGCACACACATGTGCTCCCATTCATCGCAAGGCATATCGGAGCCCCAGAACAGTGTCTTATCGATTGCAGCTGCCAGTATTGTTTTATTGATGCTCCCCATTGTAAGGATGCCAACACAGCTGGCGTATATGGAGAAATCATTAATCAATAATTCAGGGCGGGTGGGTTAATGTTTCATGAGCGATAGCTCTGTGGTCAAGCTCTAATGAATCGTGTTTATGTTGGTTAGCAGTGCTGACATCGAACCTCCGCTAACTGTAGATTTCTAATGAAGCTGGGACTGGAAGGAGGTGACAAAAACCCACAGACACGGGTGTGCAGCTGTTTGTGTGTGTGTGTGCATGCGTGTGTGTTTTTAGGGGATGACGGAAGGCATGATCTTTTTAGGTTAGCACCACTGCTGCGCCTCAGAGAAGACACTGGCATGACATCAGTTTGAATTATTGTAACACTTCTTCTCAGGCTGACAAGAAAAGTAAACATCCATGCCTTGCACAGACAAACGTATACAAAGGCGCACAAACACACACACACATACACACAAACAAACAAACGTCTTCTCCATGTCTTCTGAGTTCCGTGCCATCTTTATTTCTCATTTTGCAAAAAAATTATCCTTGACAGATTGTCAACTCATATATTTGCCTCATGCCTCTGGGTCTCGAAATGGCAGGACCCTTCATGTGTGATACTTTGTATCTTACACATGTGTCAATTCTTATAAACCTGTACTTATACAGCCTAGTGAAACATGAATGTTGTACACAGCATGCTGATTCCTGCATACAACTCCAAGAAGGATTATTTCATAGTGTGTCTAGGTTTCTATCGTCTCTGTGGAGAAACATTGGAAGTCATAATGAGGATCCCCAGAACACATATATCTTCCCCTTTTTAGGACTGAGGAAAGGGTCGGGGAAGAGGATGAATCTCACAGCAAGTGGATCATTTTGAGCAGCAGTCATCCACAGACTCCGCTGAGGGGCAAAAGCACATCTGCATCACTGCACAGCCACTGGCCCCTGGTAAACAGGGTCTTTTGTGGTTCAGCTGTCCTGTCAGACCTGAGGGGAGATCACCGACCGTGTAAGGCAATCCAAACACAGCCATCCTAGGGAAACTCCTATATTCCCTCACAAGCAATGAAAAACATTTTCATACATGCCTTAATACATAAAGGGAAAACGTGCGATTTGACGTTCGTAAGGTGACAGTTTGAGTTGATTCCACAGCTCAGTCAAGCTGTGCAGTCCTTCCCAACTGATGTCCCAGCTAGTAGCTAACATTTACTGGGATCTGTCACTGATCTGGTGGAAACAGCTATTTGGGGATGGGGATATAAGGTTAATAGAGCAACACACGGACTGCTGACATCACTTTAGAAAAATGTGTACAGACTGCTTCCATCAAAGCTAGCTCAGTGACGTAGATTCACCCTCCTTCTGGACAGTGCCATAAGGTCAGAGCCCTGCTGTGAGTGATTGAATGTGAGTGTTTGTGTTTGTTTGTCTGTGTGTGTGTGTGTGTGTGTGTGTGTGTGTGTGTGTGTGTGTGTGTGTGTGTTTGTGTGTGTGTGTGTGTGTGTGTGTGTGTGTTTGTGTGTGTGTGTTTGTGTGTGTGTGTGTGTGTCTGTGTGTGTGTGTGTGTGTGTGTGTGTGTGCCTGCTAGCTCACAGCTGAAGTGTTTTACACCCCGCAATCTGTTGGCCATGCCTGCCTTTCTGAGCTAATTACAGTCCAAGCCTGCGGCGTACCCCATAAACACCCTGTCGGTCCGCACAGATGCTTCAGTACCACGGCTCAGATACACAAATGCACTTACACATCCCATTAGTGTATGACCAGGTATTTAGAGTGCCTCGCTTTTGGGATGTCAAAACATTTCATACTGGTTACAGTAGAAGGGCTAAGCTCTTCTCTTTATCGGAGGAACCAAGACTGGGGGAATGAGTCAAGGTTGTAGCAAGCTAATACACCCTATATTCATGGGTGGGCAAAAATAGCGGTTAGGGCTACACACAGTAACCTTAAAAAGAGGCAAAAGAGCACTCAAAATATTCATGCAACGTGCTACAAGCCTCAGTGGGAGCACAAGACAAGTAGATAGTTCAATGTAAATGAGTTCTTGCAAGATGAACTGAGGTATTTTCATTTCTAAAGTCTAAACCCTAAGTCTAAGCCTGACTGCGCCGATGTAACCGGCAAGCTTTAGCGTGAGATAGAGACAGGGTTAAACCCACTAGTGCTAGCGTCTGTCGCTAGGTGTTGGATGGTGACATTTAAGCTCTCCTCAGGTCTGGACCACCAGCCACTCTTACACCAGGCTAAATATTTTAAGTTATGTACTTTAGTGCTGAAATCTCCTCCCAACCCTCTCCTCAAGGTGTTGCCTGCCACTCTACAGACATTTTAAATAACTGAGAGCTAATTGTATTGCAAGTGATTTGTGTTTTATTCAATTTCTTGATGAACATTTCAAATGTACCCATTAAGGTACTGTCCCCAAGGAGTGCGATACTTCAGACTCACATCATTGGAGCAGTTCATTCTGTGAGACGTTTAATTTAACTCTGAGCGCAAATGCCACATCCATGACACTGGAATGGGCCATCAGCACATCATAAACAACCACAGGCATCTTCAGGAGAAATCACTATCCTATTTTCATGGGAATAAATAAAAAGGGAACGAGTGATAGAAAAAAAATAGGAAGGACAGACAGAAACACAGCAAAGCTAAACATTTGGGATGCAAACAGACATGGTTGTGGGCAGAGCCACTGAGTAAATAGCTATGGCAACATCAGAGCGCACTCAAGGGCATCTACTCGGCCAGCCTCGGCTCTCACTGGGCCCGCATTCCTGCAGACATGGATGCAAGAGCATGGATGGCTCTCACCAAAAAATAAACATACCCAAGGACCTCAACTAAACTCTCACTATGACAAAGGTGTCCTTTTTTGTCAGTTTCCTTTTCTTTTTGCTCTTGTAAAAATGAGGGTATTTTGTTGTAGGAATGGGGTTTTGATGTGGAATGGGTTAAGTGTATTCAGATAACAGTCATTGTTCTAAATGAGAGGGATCAATGACGGCCTGCCAAATCAATATTCCTCTCAGACGGCACTTCTTAAAAAGCCCTTGTGAATGCACACCATACTGGGTTGCTGGTTTTTGAGTCAATCACTTCTTAGATTTTGAGTGTGTCTCTGTGTGTGTCTCTGTGTGTGTGTGTGTGTCTGTGCAAAAAATCAATCATTTGTGCATGGCTCTCAATGAAGCGATGATAAATGAGCCATTGATAATTGTATTAATACTCTGACACAGTTGCTCAGTTGAACATTTAATGCCATGCCTGTCTGGAGCGGATAGAGAGGCAACAGGAGAAGCAGATGGACTCACTCCATGAGGGGGAAGTCTGAAGTTCGCACTCACACAAACACACACACACACACACACACACACACACACACACACACTTTCTCTCTCTACTTCTCTCTCTCTCTCTTTCTCTCACACACACACACTGCAAATACACACTAACACTTTCTTGCAGACACATTATGTCTAACACACATACACACATGCCTGTAGGGTGCTCCTGTCTCCAGCAGGGTGGACCTGTAGGGGGGGGTGAGTGTTGTTCATTCAGGCCGTCATCAGCACCAGGTCAGCGGGCCAGCACTGGAGATCTCTTCCCCCCACTCTGGCTCTTTCCGCTGGGAAAGCCAAACCCTATGGAGGGCCGTCCAGCACAAAGCCCTCATCCCTGAGAGTCTATGGCCAAACAAAGCTGGTCTGTCCTTCATAAATGCATGGGAGCAGACAAAGAGGTCTTTATACGCAGAGGGCCGATGCTTTTGGAGAGCATATAGCCACACACAGATCTGGCAAATGATCGGCACTGGCATCGTGGGGTTTTTGAAGGCAAGGAAGAAAAAAAAACTTGTGGGCCTCTCTGAATAACAATCCAATCAAAAGCCATAAGAGTGGTAACACCCTGCATGATGCTGGGCTGGTGAAAAATAGTTCCAGTCCAGTTTTGTCCTACTGCCAAGATCATTTGGAAAGCTCTAAAAAAGCAGAAGTGACATTTTGCAAAGGTGTCTCACCGTCAATATCAGTGGACATCAGTGACGTGCAGTGAGGTTCGCAGCTGGTGAGGCACAGAAACCGGAAGTGATTACATCATTCCGATCTCTAGTTGTTTAAAAAAAAATTGAAATGTATACATCATACATGTATATATGCTTATGGTTTAAAAATTGTCATCTCACCAGAACTGAAAAAACTTTATGTTTTATTGTCTAATACTATTACTTTTAAACGATTATTATTATAAGAAGTTATGCGGCTCAATAGTCAACTGACTTTTACGAGGCTATAGGCCTACTAAACGTACAATCGTTGTGGTAATTGATCTTTTACACCGTGTCAAATAAGATATTAATAGTTACAAGGTAGCGTATTTAGCCCTCCCACCAATGATATGGCTCATTTCAATATGTCTAGGGAAAATATAACCTTTTACACAACTCGGCAGTGATGGGCAGTAGCGTCACTACTTGTAGCAACGCTACTAGCTTAACTACATTTGTCAGTAGCTTGGCAGTAACGTCGCTATTTACAAAACCAAGTAACTTTTCAGTAGCTAAGCTCTTTTATTGATCAAGTACCGCAGTAGCATCCTCGAAAGCTAATTTATCCTCGACCTTTCTGATGTTCATTCATAACAGGCTTCCCTGCAGCCATCAAACACAAAAATTAAGCAGTACATCACTTTAGGCGAGACGAGTGAAAATAGATAGAAAGATATCATCATTTCAAGTACACCAGACGCTGCTCATACATTTAAAATGAATTCTCCCCTAATTTTAAATGGGTAGTTTGCATGCAGATTCTAGACAACTGGATAACTAGATTGCTGTTGATATTTAGATACAGCTGAAGATGATGAAAGTTAAAAAGTGAAAAGTCTGTGCTGTCTGCTCAGGGAGTTGAATTGCGAAAATGCACGAAATAGACGAAAGATGAAGGTAGGCGAGGTCTTCTGCACTCATTTGTTTTCATCTGCGTTTGAATACCTTACTCAACAGCCATACCTTCAAAAGTACGTCACTTTATAAGAGACGAGTGAAACTAAATATGTTTTCAGATGCCTTCTTTGTAATCCAAATAAAAAGTTCCTGTCAACGTCAATGACATCCAATACAAACATACGAACACACGAATTTCATCCATTCAACCGTTTTTATCTGACTGACAGTTGTGTTGATCCCTAAAATTGCAGTGACTTGGCATGCAGTTTGTTTAACTGAAAGAAGCTTCTAATGTATCAAACTACCTTTGACAGGTTTATGTAACTTAGCTTGCTACTTTTTTTTGGAGTGGTATCTTCTGTGTAGTGAAGCTGAATTTATTGTAGAGTAGCTGATAGCTTAGCTCACTACAAATATCAAGTAGCTTGCCCAACACTGCAACTCGGACACTTAAATTCGAAGTTGAGAAAAAAACACTTACATATTTATTTACACAACGTATTAACAATCAAACAGTTAAACACCACAGACATACCAAAATGTTCTACTGACCGGTATAATTTAAAGTGGGTGCACTTTCGTAATCTATTCACGGCTCCCCTGCACCTAGCAGCCTTTAGCGAGGTTTGTGTTGCGCATGAATAGCCTATGTCCCGTTGGGAAACGTGAAACACTCCATTGCAAATGTCAATACCTTCGGTCCCGTCGTTTGAAGCAAACATTTTAGCTCCGCCATTGGTCTCCCATTATTAATCATTTCACGCTTGGACTGCAAGTCCAATTTTGAGAACTGCTTCAGCTTAGCAATACAACCTTCCATTTTCGCCGTCAAGTAGAAGCCTATGAGAAGCCCAACTTTAAAAACAAAATATACCCGACAATTGCGCTCTCGCTCGCCTCCCTTCCAGCGGCAGTGGTACTGCCTGCCTCAGTAACAATATTTTTCAATGCGTTTTGAGATCAACTCAAAGGTTCTACGCTTGCGCACGCATTCGTAAAACCCAGTTTGGAGTGATTACTGAGGCACTGGCTCAGCTGCCCATAGACACCAATGCATTTGCCTCAGTCCACGGCATGTCCATGTTTTCAGCAAGCGGAAATGCTCAAATTCAGCGATTTTGATACTAAAAATGCTCGAAATGATCGGAATCCTGCAGAAATTACACCCATACCACAGATTAGTAGAGAAATATGAATATTTATTTTATAATATATATATATATATATATATAAATATTTTTTTTTTTTTTTTTTTTTTTTTTTACTTTTCAAAATGACAGGCTCTGCCTCCTATATACACCAGCACCTGCCAAAGGGGGCATGATGGAGAGTGGAGGGAATTCGTGGCTCTCAACTGGTAGAGTGTGTAGGATGGGAAAGGCTCTCCCCTGGTAGAGTGTGTAGGATGGGGAAGGTGACAAAGATGAGAAAACAATGCAGAGTCTCCAAAAGCCCAATGGATGAGCTGCCATGTGTAGATCCTGCTGTGTTCATGCACATAGACACACATACACACACAACCATATACACACACACATGCACATGCACACACACACATATGCACACACATTCACATATACACACACTCACACACATATGCACACACACACACACTCACACACCCGCACATTTGCACCCACACATTACACACACACATGTAACACACGTACACACATACACACGTACACACACACACACACACACACACACACACACACACACATATACGTACACACGTACACACACAAATACATGTTCACTACCCGAGCCCTGGTGGTCTACACCTGAATGATTCATTTCTGGTGTTATCTGTTTTTGTACAGTGAAAACAAAAGAGAGGAATGAACAAATAGGGACTCTGGCAGATGGGGCCTTGCCCATACTCTTCCCATACTCTTCCCATACTCACTATCTACCCCTCTCTTGCTCCCTGTCCCCACCCAAACCGTGGGCATAATGTAAATAAACTGCTGAAAAGCATCAGTGATTCAATTTTAAATGTACACGTGAATGCTCATATTGTTGGCAGCAGAATCTAGGCCCCACCACCCCCCCCCCCCCCCCCCCAGTACAAGAATAGCTCAACTTGTCGCCTTCCACATGGATGAATTTTGCATCAGAAACTAGTTTGTGTTACTGTCAAGGAAAATGAGAGGAACCCATTCGAGCCCATCACATACCAAGCAATCAAACTAAGCCATGAAAGACACACACACACACACACACACACACACACCCTGTCAGGTTTTCCATATATTGTTCAAACTCATCTCATGGATTTTTGTTTTCATCAATCTACACACAATACTCCAAAATGTCAAAGCAAAAACAATTCTGATATAACCCATTTACATACGTTTTCAGACCCTTAGTTATGACACTTTCAATTGAGCTCTGGTGCATCCTATTGCTATCAATGGTCCTTGAGATGCTTCTACAACTTGATTAGAGTCCACCTGTGCCTAACTGAATTCATTGAAGATAATTAGGAAAGACACACACGTGTCTATCTGGCAGGTGATGGAGTATGTCAGAGTGAAAACCAACCCATGAAGTCGAGAGAATTGTCCACAGGTCTGTGAGACAGGATTGTGACACAGATCTGGGGAAGGATACAAGAACATTTCTACAGCACTGAAAGTGTCCAAGATTTGGATTTGGAACCACAAACAGTCTTCCTAGACAAAGGGCCTTGTTAAGACAGGTAACCAAGAACACAATGGTCACTATGAATGAGATACAGAGTTATTTTGTGGAGATGGGAGAACCTTACAGAAGGACAACCATCAGTGCAGCACTCCACCAATCAGGCTTTTATTGTAGGGTGGCCAGACGGAAGCCAGTCCTCACTAAAATGTCCACGACAGCACACTGGGGGTTTGTCAAAAAGCACTCTCAAACCATGAAAAGCTAATCCTCTGGTCTGATGAAAGGGCAGATGGAATTATTTGGCCACAATTCCCGATGGCACATGTGGAGGAGACCAGGCACGGAGCATCACCGCATTAGTACCATCCCTACAGTCAAACACGGGGGTGGCAGCATCATGCAGTGGGGATGTTTATCTGTAATAGGGACAGGGAGACTAGTAAGGATAGAGGGAAAGATGGATGGTGAAAAATATAAAGCAATCCTAAGTGAAGTATCTTAGGCTGGGATGAAGGTTTACATTTCCATAAGACGACTCAGAGCTTACCACCAAGCAAACACAGGAGTGGCTTTGGAAAACTGTGAAAGTCTTGGAGTGGCCCAGCCAGAGTCTGGACCTTATCCCAATAGGGCATCTAGCGAGAGACCAGCAAATGGCTGTGCACCCATGCTCCCCGTCCAACCTGGTGGTGAGGCTTGAACAATTCTGCCAAGAACAATGGGAGACATTTCCAAAAGAACGGTTTGCCAAGCTTGTAGGATCATTCCCAAAAATAATTGAAGCTGTCATTGCAGCCAAGGGTGCTTTAACCAAGTACTAAATGAGGGCTCTTAATACCTATGTAAAAAGGATATTTCAATCTTTTATTTTTAATAAATAAACAAAACAGTCCAACAAACAATTTTTTTCTTTGTCATTGTGGAGTATTGTGAAGATTGAGGAGACAAAGATGAATTGAATCCATTTTAAGATTAGTCTGTAACATTATGTGAAGAACTTGAAAGGGTCTGCAAACTTTCCAAACGCACTGTAATTATCTTTCATAATTACAGGAAAAATATTTAAACTGTGAAAGGACATTTTTTAAAATTTCATTCTGCACTTCACTGACCACGACAGGGGGGAGCCCAGAACAATTAAAGGGAGGAATATGTTCTTATTAATATATATTTATATTTAATGTGAATTTTTCTGTATTTTTCCACTGATTGAACATGGACAAAAGCAGCCAGAGAATTCGCATGTTCAGCCATGCATGTGTGTTGCCGATTCCAATCCGTGCTCACTCAGTGGGAACGGCAGACTTAAATACTCGCATTTTAATGACACATCACAAACAGAAGCATGACATCACAGCATAGGGGCTTGGATTGGGGGGGGTGGGGTTGGTAGGCTGGTTGACCGCAGGAAGAGGAGCTTGTTTGGCAGGGGGGGTTGTGGAGAGGGGGTGGAGGAGAGTGAGCAACCAGCCCTGACATTCAGAGTCAACACATTACCTTTGATATTTGCTTGTACTGTGCCACTGCTTAAACAGATAATGAGAAATAGAAAAACAAAAATGTCTGCTTGATGTACAGCTACATTTTTGTTTTCAGCTAATCTATACTTTCACATATGAATGTGGTTAACGGTCTGTTGCTGCCTATAAAGCCTTTTATGTTATTATCGTTGTTGTAGGGTGGTAAGGGGGTGGACAGCACAGCTAGGATGCCGGCTGTTGCCTGCACCGGTGTTTGGATACCTAAGAATGTGAACACTGTTATGGAAATGTGTTGGTGACTGGTGGCACACACATACACACACACACACACACACCGTGCTGTATTGACAGGAGTAAACAGTGATGGTTTAAATGCCTGTAATGACAAGAAAAACACCTTAAAAAAGGAATAATATTCTTTCAAACTTCCCAGAATTCCAAGGTACTCTCTCTCTCTCTCTCTCTCTCTCTCTCTCTCTCTCTCTCATGTGCTTACACATATAGACACAGAGGTTTGAAACAGTGCTTATCTCAGTGGAACTTTGATCTGAGAATGAAGTGGGCGTTTTATGAGATGAGACCTAATCACCCCCTCACACTCTTGCATTCACTCGCTCATCCATTCTCTAACTCTCTCTTCTTTCTACCTTTGGTGGAAAATCATTACCTTTCGTACTAATGACCACTATTCTTGTCACCGAAGATTGTGTGGCTACCTTTAATTGCAAGAAGTGATCGGTCAAGTTTAGACTTTATCCAATAAAAATGTATCATCGCAAGATGGATTGTTGTTGCTAGGAGACAGAAGCATCCTCAGGCGAAGCTGCCTGATCTGCGCTAGACGTGTTTCTTTTTTCTTTTACTACAGCAACAGCTCTCTCTCTCTCTCTCGCTCGCTCTCTCTCTCTCCCTATGTTCCTCCGATGAGGCTCCCGCGGAGGGCAGTGGCACCCTCTCCTCCACTCTTCCCGCGTACGGGCACTGCGTAAAGAACGAGACGGTAACAGAGTGCAAGAGGACTTGGAACTCGAGGAGAAAACGCATCAAGATTTATGCCGTCTGAATAGCAAAGTGAGGTAAGTCAGTTGGGATTAGACTGCCGTGTTATAAAAGAGGAGTGAGGCATTGCACAAAACATGCGTGCAGGGTGCAGAGGAATAATTTCAACTTTCTGTGTAATCGTGTATGTCATCGATTGTTCTGCCTTTTCTTCAATGATCACTGATTTCCAAATGGAGATTAAATGCTGCAAAGTGCGGAGTTTCTCTGTAACTTCCAGGATTCCTATCGCACCTTGCGGTTTCCGTTAGGCATGAAACAGAAAGCATGTTTTGACTCATCTCTTTACTTACCAGCAAATTAAAAATGTATTAAACACACGCACATAATAGCTGCCAGTGACACAGTTGTCGTGGGGAGATGTTCTAGTTTCTCTGACAGCCTGAGATGTTGGGGAGTTTCCTGCAACACCGAGAGAAGTTGTTTCAGCTGTTATGCAATGGGTATGCGAAGGGCAGTCTGTTCATTTCACATAAACAGGAGTCATTTAACGCTTGCGTACCTGTCACATCATATTCTATTTAATTGGTCTGTTGGCAGGCCATAACAATATATGAAAGAGCAACACATAATTAATTTCGCCGTCCTGGCAGCATCCAACTGATTTGGGTACCTCTCCAAAGAATCCTTATCTTTCCACTGGGAAGGGTAACCCTACACGAGAGAGGGTATAGCTACCAGTGTCATAAATATGCGTTGATAATCATGAACGGTATATATCAGGTGTTCACTTGTGATTTCATTTTTTTGTAAGCATTAGAATGTAGGGTTATTTTAATGTATGTTTATTAAATGTATTGTCCAAATTCTGGAATACCGACAGTAGATGGATCTGGTAAATTATCGCATTTAAAAACTTCACGCAATAATACATGTATTCATTCTATCCTGGTGGGTGGAGGGAAGACGAAGTGCTCAAACTTTATGGTTTGTTTAATTATTTCTATGACAATACAATATCTTATTGATGTTTTTGTTTGTTTATTTATTTCTTGCTTTTGTTGTAGTTACAGTAAACAATCATTAGACAGTTCATCTACTGGCTTGGTTGGAAAACTGACACTTGTGATTTCATTCAGCGGTCAGTAAGCTAGCAGAGCCGCTGCATAAAAGCTTATCTGAGAGTAATTGTCAGAGAGTCCGTGGCGGGCGGGTGTATTTGAAGTACGCCGCGCCAGGCACCACCTGGGCGTGTTTCTGTAAGATTTCTGGAGAGCGCGGAGATGATGATACATAATTTATCTGCGCAGAGCATCTGAACAGAATTCTAATATCGCACTTGCTTGCTGTTGCTCGTTGCATGTTGGTGTTGCTGCTCCAATCCATCGCCCTGTGACGTACCATCGTAAGTCACATGCAGAGTCAGACATGCTTTTGTGTCTTCTGAGATCATGAGATGAGTTGCATTACACAGGTTAAATTGGAGGTTGGGATACTGCTTTATTTCATGGTAGGTCAGTCTGGTCAGTATATCCCATGTAAAGGTTAACAGTGATGTTTCACTTTTTTCACCTGGCCTCAAACCTGCAGCAATTCTTTAAGCACAAATATAAAAACGCACACTTTCATATGCAATTCAGAGATAAACAGTATTGCTTGTATTTTGTGTGTCTCTGTGTGTGTGTCTCTGTGTGTGTGTGTGTGTGTGTGTGTGTGTGTGTGTGTGTGTGTGTGTGTGTGTGTGTGTGTGTGTGTGTGTGTGTGTCTGCATGTGTGTAGTGGTGTGTGTGCATGCATACTTGTTGATAATTTTTGGCTGCATATGAAACGGCCTTGAAGAACTGCAAACACCTCTACTGGTCTACTGTATTGAAATGCTTAGCGTGTCTCAGGCTTGAGCATGCCGATGTGTGCATTCTGTGTGTACAAAAGAGGGAACAATGTGTGTGTGTGTGTGCGTGTGTGTGTGTGTGTGTGTGTGTGTGTGTGTGTGTGTGTGTGTTTATGTTTATGTACTGTATGTGTGTGTGTGTGTGTGTGTGTGTGTGTGTGTGTGTGTGTGTGTGTGTGTGTGTGTGTGTGTGTGTGTGTGTGTGTGTGTGTGTGTGTGTGTGTGTGTGTGTGTATGTGTGTGTGTGCTCAATAACAGTATTCTGTGGATTTCATGCGGTAAAAAGCAGCACTACAATAATTAGCAGCTGAAGGGAGCTGACCGCTTTTTGCATGTAAATAACAATCCATCATGGATCTCTTCAGCAGCACTTTATGGAGCAGGAACTCAGTGCAGCGTAGTGCGGTAACCAAACAGAAGAGCACTTTAAAATGAGAGATGGCTGGGCTGGAATGAGAGAGAATGTATCGGAAATGGCTATTTTAATGATCCGTAAAGAAAAGTTTCTGAAAATGTTTTTTTTTGTCCTGCTCCTGATTTGTTTTGCTCACCCTCCGCTCAAGGCAGAGATGATGGAGTCAGGTGAGACAGTTGAGCCTTACTGGAATATGTAGCACCTCCTCCAGTTGGCTGCTGATTGGCCCTTCATTTTTTGTTTCTGTTTGGGGCGAGCTGCCTTCAGGGCTCGCAGACACAGATTACACACAAAGCAGGTGTGTGCCATTGGGCTACCCAGGTGCCCCGGGCGCTTCTCGCGGCCCGAGCCGTCTCTCGGTGAGGCCGACGAAGGGAGGGAGACAGGCAGAGCGCCCACATCGCAGCCAGGGAACGGCTACTGTTGTTTCTTCTTCCTGCCACTCGCCCTGTCTTGAGTGTCTGCCCGGGCTGAGACACAAGGGTGCACATCTATGTTGTTCTCTTTGTCAGGCAAATGTGTGTTTTTTTCCCCCCAAAGAATAAGAAGGGGAAGACAGCTTTGTAGGTTCTCCCTTCTCTTTCTTTTTTTGTTTTGCGCCGCATGGAGATGTTTGGAAGAAACAGCAGAGTCTGCTGTACAACGGATTTGCTGAGCTGCTGTTCAGGTTCTGTTTCCAGCAGTTGTGCGGTCGAAGCATTACAGGGAGATCGGGTTACGTTTCTCTTGTGTGGTGATGATAGATGTATGTGGATGTGGGGTTACGCTTTTATGAAGCCAACAAATAATTTGTTCAATTACTGGTTTGCGAGCTGCAAAATTGGATTGAAATTAACATCATAAACCTACCCACTGACGTCGGCTGACTAGATAGATGTTTATTAAAATTGAACAGGACTTGTTAATTTTGTTACTGTCCTTCCACAAACTAATAGACATTTTATCATAATATATGCGCGCACGATTTGTCTAGCAGTGATCTTTGCTTATGAAAGGGTAGTGCAACCTTAAGCAGTCAATAACTGTAAAAAGTGGATTCACCCTGGAGTGAAAAACATCTTACTGTCTTAATATACTATTCTCAACAACCTGCAGTCATCCTGTCAACAGTTCAACATGGCAGTTGTCATTCAATCAAACTGTGGAGGTATGGAGCATGGCAAAAAAGGGCATCCAGTTCATCTTGTCAACTACAAAGTGACTTACAGAAAGGAGAAGTTGAAGAAGAAAAGCCAAGGGAGGGATGGTGTGTGGTTATGTGTGTGTGTGTGTGTGTGTGTGTGTGTGTGTGTGTGTGTGTGTGTGTGTGTGTGTGTGTGTGTGTGTGTGTGTGTGTGTGTGTGTGTGTGTGTGTGTGTGTGTGTGTGTGTGTGTGCCGGTCTAAGGAAAGGGCAGCATGGAGACAGACAGCTGTGACTGCTGCTCTTTCTGAGGGGGAGTTTGTGAATTAATGATAGGACAGAGATGACACACTGCTGAGCTCTCCAGCATGTCCTCACTACAGCCACAGTGGGGGCCACTGACACACACACACACACACACACACACACACACACACACACACACACACACACACACACACACACACATGCAAACACACATGCACGTACGTACCAAACAACCCTTCTCCATTGAAACACAATAATGATATGTCACAAACACACTCTTTTTCAGAATAATGACATGCCACCAATACTCACCACCATCCACACCCTAATAATGATGTACTGAGTCACAAAAATATAGGACACAGATGCATCTAAAGGCCACTGGCACAGGATAGGTATATACAATATCCTCTATCCATGATATTAGGAATAAGCTTTTCATCTTTTCTATACAGTAGAATACAAAAGAGTTTTTACATCCCACTATCAAGCATATGAAGGTATTAAGGTACCATACAGACACATTAGCATACTAACCCGTGACTTTAACCTCATTAATACATGAGTCACCAACCACTGCATGATTCAGCTGGTGTAACTTGAAGGCAGTTTGGTAGTGGTAGCTCACTGGTCATGATACAACACTAGTAGCAGGCAGCCAAGGCCAAGGAGTACAGATTCCACCGGGAGAATGTGTGCAGAAACTGCAGAAGCAGAAATGAGTGTTGCTATGGATGAGGGTGTTTGCCTTACAGATACATAGAGCTGCAGATGCACATGCATACTGGCACTGCAATGGTATGCAGGATATAAAGCCAGCATGTACTGAATACTCTAGATTTTGTTTGGACACAAGTCCTATTTTTAAGCCAAAATTGAACGAGCCAAAATATGTCAGAATGCATTTAGGTTGTTTTTTTGGAAGCAAACCATGTTTTGAAATGTGTCGCTCTGACCTCCAATCATCGCTTTGCTTGGTGACAGCAGGGGAGACACTGCCACACCCAATAAATCGAACAGAAGGTTGATTCAAATGTAACGACACCTGCTTCATCAGTAGTAAAAAAAAAAAAAAAAAATGTAAACACATTAATCAGCAGATGAAACGTTAGTGCTTGACATGTACACTCGTAATGCTTCAGCAGGAGTGCACAGGCACGCCTCAGGTAGAGCTTATGCAATAATTGTGAAACTCTTCGGAGAGCACAAGTATTTTGAGGACTACATATAAAGGCTGCACGGCTCAAAGCACCACCAGCAAACACGCTGCAGTATCACACGATCAGAAACGCTCTCTTCAAAGCAACACAAATATGCATTGTTTTTAACAAGTGCCAGGCAGAGCATTAGAGGCGATATTCAGGCCACAATTATATTAAAGAAATCTCTTGAAGTCCCCAAGGAGAAAGCTTTTTACTCCTTTGAGTGGTTGTGCATGTCTGTGTGTGTATTTGTGCGCATGTGTGTATATGTCTGTTCATCTCTGTTTCTTGCATATGCATTTGGGTTTGTGTCTGACTTAATGTAGGTCTATCTATGTCCTCGCACTTTTATGCATGCAAGTATAGGGGCATGTCAATGTGTGTGTGTGTGTGTGAGTGTGTGTGTGTTTGTGTGTGTGTGTGTGTGTGTGTGTGTGTGTGTGTGTGTGTGTGTGTGTGTGTGTGTGTGTGTGTGTCTGCACATGCATGCATGTGTGTCTGTGCCACTTGGCAAAAAGACCCTTCCTCAGGTATATTTCTTTTGGTTTGGGTCTAAGGGACAGGAAATTCCCTCTGATGTGAAGTTTAACACAGTGCCGCTCTTCAACGCACCCTCCAAGATCTATGCGCTCGCAGATGCATCCGTGTGATTTTGGGCCTTCAAGATAAGGATTTGTGGAGGAAGTCGAGGTGTTTTACGGGGCGGCCAGAAAGTATATGTTGCAGGGTGTATATGGCCGTGCTGCGTAGTAAACCAAATCAAATTGCCACAGTAAATCAAGCAGGATTCACTGATCCACCCGAGCAGGCATGAAATGCGATCCAATTCATTCTGATTTACTAGCGGCACACCTATGAGGTTGTTCAGCGGGTGATGCTGTCAATTACAGCTGATTTCATTTGAAATGGGAATCGATCGAATGTTAAATTGTGATTAGGCAGCAGTCCTGACTTTGTCCAGTTATTATGTTGCTGATGCTGGTAGGCAGCTAGGCGGACACATTGAAAGGAAGCTGTCTTCACCCCCCACACCTTCTCATTCTCTAAGTTTCGGTTTGGAAAAGACCATACACTCAGTTGAGGGTCGATCCATTATAGACTTTGGCATGGCCCAATTTTCCAAATCTAATGTCTCACCTACATTTCCCTCCATCTCTGTGCCCTTGCTGTGCCTTTATTTGAGCATTTTTTAAGAGTGTTTTGGTAAAATACATTTTAGTATGTTGTGCTGTATGCTGTATGGTGTGCTGTGTTGTGTTGAACGGCACCAAGTCGCATTGCCTGGTGCAGGGATGGTGTGCTGGAGCAGTGGGAGCTGTTATACACATTCCGCTACAGGGTCCCCGCAGGGCGAGAGGCGTTGGAGTGAGTCTGAGATTGACCCCCAGTGTGTGAGGTAACTGGAGTGGAGCATCCCAATCTGCTAACAGCCTCTCGCCAGCCATCACCACAGTGAGAGTGTACAGACACACAACTTCAGTCATGCAATCACTGACAGCTACCAAAATGCACACATTGCCCCCCCCCCCCCCCCCCCCCCCCCCAAAACACACACACACATACACACACACACACACACACACACACACACACACACACACACACACACACACACACACACACACACACACACACAACACACACACACACACACAACGCTCTCTAACGTCATCATTTAGCTCATGTGCACATATAATCATATGTGCATACTAAACTCAAAGTACAAATACAAAATACAAAGTACAAAACAGATTCACACACAAACACACGCATACACACACACACTCCCACACAGGAAGGAAGGACCATCCGCCAAAATATAATGCCGGTGTTATCACTCCACACTTGTTTAAGTGGGGGTTGGTAACATGCTGTGACACACCCACACAGGAAGCACCCCCCACTCACACACACTTCATCCCCCAGGGGCCCGTAGAAACTGTAGGTGCAGAGGTCGGCATCTGTTTCGCTCACACGTTAAAAGTCCCCTTGAGCATGCAGTACTCGACACACACACACACACACACACACACACACACACACACACACACACACACACACACACACACACACACACACACACATACACACACACACACACACACACACACACACACAGACACACTCCCAATCTCTGAAGTCACACAAGGGGTGGAGGGGTCAGACTGGGGGTCACAGGGTTGGGGTACACACCCAGACCCAGGCTTGGTTGGACTCAGCAACTTATTCAATCTCAGTCACATTTCGTTGACACAATGACCTGCGTAATGAGGGACACACCACGCAGCAGCCTTGCTGTGATCATTACCTTCCCTGAGGCCTGATCTTTCAGACCGCCCTGCTTGACCCTAGCCGACCTGGTATTGCATCCCCCCACACACCCACACGTCTTCAGGAAAAGGGCTGAGCGAATCAGTCTAGCCACTCACATGCCATTTTGATTTGTTTCATAAGGTCGCTAATGTGAATTCCAAGCGCAGTAATGTGATGGCGGTGGTTATGTGCTGTAATGCAGTGATATCCATGCCTGCACTGAGCTCCTGGTGCTGGTGTGGGATGTTACCCTGCTGTTACGCTACTGCGTCTGGGAAGGACTGCTCCTAGTGCTGCTCTGTTTCATGTGCCCTGTTCATCTGACGTCAGCAGAGTAACAGCGTGTAGGCGTTCAGGAGACATTAAAGTAACCAAGGCAAATCCTGCAGCAAAGCCGTGTGAATGATCGCTGTCTTTGCATGCGAGTTTTATCCTCCACAGGCCTCTTTTCTTCCCTTCATTTTTTTTTTGCCCTTCTTTCTTAAAGCAAATACCAATGCCGGTGGAGAACAACGGCAAAGAAAAGGACTTGGGGATTTTTGTTTGGCACAGGAGTTAAGAATTGATTTTATGAGCTGGCTGTTTGATTTAGGCATGCTGTTAAGGAACAGCCTGGGAGAAATACCAATTAATTTCTGAGCCGTTGCACCCCCAAAAAAAGGGCCCTGTTCTCTGCTTGCGTCCCATCCCAGGCGGCTAATTAGCATGATTAGCCAGAGGCGAGTGTTTAAGCATGGGAGACAATGATCAGTCTGAAGGCAAGACATTTTCACTTATTTAGCTTAGCAGTGAACCCTGTCGACAGAGGGCTGTCGCCAGAGAGCGGCCTGAGATTTCAGTCAGAAATGGGGAGTGTTAACCAATTGGAAAAAAACAATAGGGTTATGAGCTTGTTCACAGTGTTCACAGTGTTACATTTTCAGTGTTACATTTTTTTATACTTTCTGTGTGTCACGCCTATGGTCTGTGTATGTGTAACTATTTATTAATCCTTCCTGTGTTCCATGCCCATGGTCTGTGCACTCCATACTAATTGCCATAGGCCCCGTAATGTATCATCAGACACCATAAGGCTAAATCAGACACTACATGAAGTACATGCTCAAACATATCCAGTTAGTTAGTGATTGGCTGCATCATTATTATTTTCTGCGGCCTGATTTTCAGTTACTGGAGGAGAAAACAGCAGGGATGTGATGAAACAGTGATGCACATTCCAAGATATGTGTATTAGCTGTGTGGTGCACAGTTAGCAATTATGACTTAAACACTTGTTCGCTGGATTAGATACCATCTTGGAAATAGGTGTGAATCTTTTATGAGGACAAATTATGCAGAGGGTAACTACATTTTACAGAAATAGACTGCAGGGCACAATACCTGTTCCACACTATGGACTGTAAGTTAGGCGTGTATCGGCTGCTCAGCAAGGTTTCTTGAGTTTCTTGAATCATGTTTTCTCTACAGATGTGTGGGTCAATAAGACCTAAATCATGAAGAAAACCATTAAACCAGATGTTGTCACATCTACTTTGCAAATCAATTAGAAATCTCTTAGTGTCAACATAGTTCTTGCTAAAAAAAATGTTTTTAACTGTCTGGTTCTTTAAACATGAATATACGAAATCTAGCATTATTATAGTTTGAAACCAGTTAAGAATAATGACAGTGATGGCAATAATTGGCCTGATAATTTATGTGTTGACCTTACCTTATGGTGTACTTAGCTTAAAGATAACAGGAATAGATCAATTGCACACATGCACACCGACTCACACACACTTTATATTTCAACTGTGTTGGAGCTTTTGAGGAAGTGGTCCTGTGCTGGTGTCCAGTTCCTGGCCAAACTCAGAGTGCCCACTCACTCTCCTGACCCTTTGAGGGTGCTGGCTCAAATCTGGGTCAGCACCATCGCCCTGGAGAGTCTCAGCTCCTGCCAGCTGTGGGTGACACTCTCAAAAACCTTCCCTGATCCCCTGCTTCTCTCTTCCGAGAGAAAGAAGGAAAAAGAGAGAGAGGGGGAAATAACACAAAAGGGGAGCCAACATGACACGGACACACACACACACACACACACACACACACACACATTTACACACACATACCAACACTGAACAGAAACACACACAGCCCATCACTCACATAAACAAACACATTGTCCTCCTGTCTCGTTAGCGCCTGCTGTCCCTAACTGCTGAGGAGGAAGTTGGGCCAGATTACAGAAGAGCTCCTGCTCCTACTCCTGCTCTCTCTCTTTCTTTTTCTCTCTCTCTCTTTATTCTCTCTCTCTCTCTAACTCTCTCATTCTCACTCCTACTCTGCTCAGCTCAGCTCAGCGACGCGGGCCAGGAACTTGCGTGTTGGCTGTTTTGTGTGCCGTCCTCGCTTGGATGAGATACCATTGCACGGGTTGAGTATTATCCAAGGCTTGGATGAATCCCTAGGACAGACAGCTCAACTTTGTGCAGATGCCAGGGCATTGGATGGAAAGGGGGGAAACAAGGCAGAGAGAAAGAAAAAAAAAGAGGGGGGAGAAAAACTAGGCAGGCTTTTGGCACGGCGCATAAATGCACGGTCGGCTGGGGAATCTGCAAAAGGGAAATCAGATTAAGGAGGCTTTTCCGAGCCCCGAGATCAAAACACGAGCTTAGATATCAGCTCCCTCATCTGAGTGGCGTTAGCACCTCCCAGCCAATGGGGGCTCAGGCCTATATTTAATTAAGCCATTGAAAGTGCAGAGCAAGAAACTTTGAGTGTTTTTTCTGTCCGTTGGAGACACAACCAACTCCACAGGCCCCAGGGCCCCAGGCAGCACCGGTGACCAGAGCGGTCAAAGCTGAAGGCTTTTTGTGTCCCTCTCTGTGCAGAGAGTTCATTTACTCAGACTATGGAGGGGGGTTTGGTGAGGACAGGCGTACTATTGAGCAATGCCACACAAAGGGAGAGGGCAAAGGAATTTTTAAAGGGAATGTGCTTCTGTCCTTCTCAGCAATACACTACCCTGCCCTATATCATATTATATACATATACATTGTTTTAATTCAATTAGCTTAATGAATCCCCTCATTCTGTCATTCTTTCCTGTCTCTATCTCTCTTTATCCCTCTCTTTCTCAGTGCACCCCTCGATGTGTGATCCCGCTGAGCACTCCCTGACTGGTACATGGCCCACCCACGGGGCCCCCGCTTGCTCCCCTGACGTTCCTCTCGTCCCAACTCCCCGGTAAGACAGAGACCCCTCCCCTCCCTTTCCCGCCACCGACACCACCACCTTCTCCTCACCTCCTCCTCCGCTACCACCACACCTCCCCCTGTGACCCGCCATGCCAGTGGGGGTGCAGCCTCTCCTGCTGGCCCTGATGGGGGCCAGGTTGCTGCTGCCCTCCTGCGGAGACACCCCGCGCCGTGAGATCAAGATCGACGGCGACCTGGTCCTCGGCGGCCTCTTCCCCATCCACGAAAAGGGCATGGGCATGGACGAGTGCGGCCGCATCAACGAGGACCGCGGCATCCAGCGCCTGGAGGCCATGCTGTTCGCCATCGACCGCATCAACGAAGACATGTCGCTGCTACCCGGCGTGCAGCTGGGCGTGCACATCCTGGACACGTGCTCGCGCGACACCTACGCCCTGGAGCAGGCACTGGAGTTCGTGCGCGCCTCGCTCACCAAGGTGGACGACACTGAGTTCATCTGCCCCGACGGCTCGTACGCGCTGCAGGAGGACAGCCCGCTTGCCATCGCAGGAGTCATCGGTGGCTCCTACAGCAGCGTGTCCATACAGGTAAGGAGAATCACTTAACAATTCAGCAACTGAATCAGTGCATTAAATATGATACAATAAGCCCTGTTTAACTGTGCATAGGGCAGTGCACGTGTTAAAAAATGTGCTTTTTTCATCTAGATCTATTATACAGATTGCTGAGCATCTAGATCTATTTTGCAGATTGCTGAGCATCTAGATATATTATACAGATTGATGGACATCTAGATTTACTATACAGATTGGTGTACATCTAGATCTATTATATACAGATTGCTGAACATTTGGCAGTGATCTGGCCTTTTCTCTTGGTTTTAGCACTTGGCATTGTTGTCTTACTTGCCATTTTTATTGCATTTTGGTGTTTACCTAGATTAAGATGCCTGAAAACTGTGTCCATGTGTAAAACAAAGCAGCTGTCTGGTGGTAAACAATGGAAGATGTTGGACCAAATGTTTTGTTACACTTGGCAGATGAAATGGATAGATTGATCCACTAATACACGAATATTATATGAAATGGTGTAATTAAATAATAATAATTCATTTAATTTATAGCTCACTCTACATTCATCTGGATCTCAGAGTGCCAATTGATGGCTGAAGTATTTTTTGTCAGTAAACAGGTTTTGTAACACTGCAAAAAAATTGGTAATGAGTGAATAGGTAATCTTTTGTCACACATATCATACTTTGGTTTGTAGATGCTCAGACTTTGTGACCAGTTGCATTCACATACAAGTGACATTTCAGAAATCTCAACACTTTGGGGGATTTTGAGCAGATGGTTCCATGTCATACAAACAGTGCATTAGAAAGCAACGTTTTCTGTTCATATCTATGACAGTTCATACTCTTGCATTGTATTACATTTAAATATGGTTCTTTGAAGTCTTCAATAACAACATGTCTTTAACTAGACGTAACGCAAAGCGTTACAAAATATGACCGAAATATGCGCCGTTTTGGCACAGAATGAGTCATGGTTGTCAGTGTGTTTGTGTGTTTTTATGTGTTTTGTGTGTGTAAATTGGTTTGTGTTTCATTTGTATGTATTAAAGGAATTATTTGTGATAGATTTTGATTATTTGGTAATGTAATGTTTTGTGTACTACTTTTTTGGTAGATTTTTCTTTTGCAATGTAGTTTGTTAAAACAGGTCACATAAAGAGGTGTGGAAACAAAGTGAAGTTTCCAACCACCAACAGGTAGCGCTATAGGTGATATCAGTCAGGCATATATACAGGCATATGTACAGGTTCGGGCCAGCGTCCACTCTAAGACATTTTCTCTGGATCAAACAATGTTCGCAAGAGTTATAAGAGACTTTGTGTTTTGTGGCAAGCACTGGCAAGTTGGCAAAGTTTGAGGGTCTGCCACGCCCACACCTTCCGACTAATGAGAAAATCTTCTATAACGTTTAGTCGCCCATGGCTGAAGAGTAACCTGACCACATTTCAAGGCGTTACCATTGCATTTGTCGGAAGAGTTCGATCAGATGCGAGGTGTGCAAACGCCGTCAAAACGCATCTTCCACTCAAAATGGCCGACTTCCTGTGGACCTGCCACCATGGCGTCAAGAGACTTTTTGGTGCGTCCAAGCATGATGAAGAAGTGTACCAAATTCCGTCAAGCTATGCCAAAATAACCCCAATTCACAGGGTTTTTTGCAATGTTCTAGGGGGAGCTACAGAGCCATTTTGCTCCATCCATGAACAAAAACTCTACCGAAGATGGACGGTTACAGGCTTGATGTCCCTGGCAAATTTGGTAATTTTTCGAGCACTTTGACATATATGCAATTGAGTTATAAGAAACTTTGTGTTTTGTGGCAAGCACTAACAAGTTGGCAAAGTTTGAGGGCCTGCCACGCCCACACCTTCCGACTAATGAGAAAATCCAATATAACTTTTAGTCGCCCATGGCTGAAGAGTAGCCTGACCACATTTCAAGGCGTTACCATTAAATCTGTCGGAGGAGTTCGATCAGAAAACTCTACCGAAGATGGACGGTTGCAGGCTTGATGTCCCTGGCAAATTTGGTCATTTTTCGAGCACTTTGACATATATGCGATTAAAACACCTAATTTTTGCTTTTTAATTCTTACCTAGGTGGCGCTATATATGTAATGACTGGTTATGGTATGGGTTGACATGGCCCCTTAACACAAACATACAAGAACAATTTGGCCCTCCAAGGCCCTACGGTTCTCGGGATATTCAAAGAAAACTGTGTCGCGCTACCTACAGGCCAGTTGGTGTACAACCATATAAATCAATTTATTGCATGCCCCCCGTCAACGGAATTCCACGAAACTTAACGTGCAGTCAGAAGGTGTCATAATGATCCCTCACCTCCGATTTCTTGCAGTTCTGACCTTGTCAACTTACAATTATCATTTTTTTACAACACTCCATTTTTGCTTTTTCATTTGTAACTAGGTGGCGCTATACATGAAATAAGTGGTAGTGGAATGGTTAAAGTGGCCTCTTAAGACCAACATACAAAAAAAATGTGGTCCTCCTAAGCCCTACGGTTTTAGATTTATTCACAGCAAACTGAATCGCCCCGCCCTCTCTAAAAGGGCTCCAGTCCGACGGGGGTGCAACGGATCAAAATCAATGGTTCCACGCTAATCTAGTGCGGCTACATGCCCACCAAATTTCGTGCACCCCGGTGTTTCAGTGTCCCGGGAATCGTTGACAGAAAATCGGCTCTCGCGCGGCAGGTCATAATAACATTAAAAAAAAAAAAAAAAAAAAATGTTTTGGGGTCCAAACTATAACTGAGGACAATCAACGATCATAAACGGTTCCGTACTGAATTCTAACGCTATCAAAACAAAAAAATGGTGATCCCTTCCATGTTGCCTTTGTTTCAGTATGTTAAAGGTCGGGATAGCCTCGAGGTTAGAGCTATGCTGTTATGCTCATAGGAGGACTCAGGAGGGAGAAGATGTTCAAAGATGGGTTTTTATTCTACCCAAATAAGGCACAAGGCAGTAAACTAATGACAGTACAAAATTAATATAAATAATACTTTCCAAAAGACATAGCAATAGACATCAGAGCCTCAATACAAATATGCACATTAAACAGTCGACTACATATAAAAGACCACCTTAGCTGGTCTGATGGAAGAGCTCGTAAGGCTTACACCTTATTAACACAACAACTCTTAAACAAAACATAGGTAAAAGAACCCAGGTAACTAGTCCAGTGAGAGCTCCAAGGACTAACGTCCTATTAAACTGGCAACTCTCTCGAACAAAAGCAAAGGGTGTTTAAGTAGCCTAGACACTACCTCCAATTGGCTCATGCCAATTATTAATAGCAGGTGTGGCATCGGCCCAGGCACCAACACCTGTGGCTCACAGCAGCCATACTTAATTAAACAAATGTCCCACGTAGCTGGGAAAGGGAACTACACTAACGTAGTAAACAGGGCTCAGTGACGACATAGCCACACATGATAAATCAGCCATTCGAAACAAACGATTACGGGTTATTTCAGCTTAACCCGGAATTTACGACAGTAGGCTACTCTGAACTCTCGCGCCATCTTCACTAACAAACAGACGCACGCAAGACAAGACAAGACTTAAAACAGTAAGACAGACGTTATGCAATGTGAGAATATGAGTTATGATTTTAAACTAAATAAACGGAACATATTGACAAGACATTGAAATTGTGTGGTTATTTAACACTAAAAGGTCTATATCCCTCGTCCGGGATATTTTTATTTTTTTGTCAAAAAAAATGTTAAGCTCCGCGAGTTTTCGTCTTAGAGACATAAAAAGAACAACCACGGAAACATTGAACCCTTTTCTTTTATAATATATACAGTTCAAAATGTTTAAATAAATAAGCACTTTGTCAGGGGAATAGAACTGATGTGTTGCACTTTCTGGTATCTGAGTGGGGTTTCTGCTGCTAAGGACCCACCCATTAGCAAATGACAGCTATTCATATGATAAGGGGATGGTGATTCAGTGATCTCCATTGGGTCATGGTGTGGCAAGATTCACTCCGGGGGTTTTGGGCCACAAAGACATTCTAGGGCAATTAGGATATGGCCTTTGTCTTTGCGAGAGGTGTCACAGGTTTGTTCACACCAACTCATCAATATGCATATGTAGGGGCACAGATTTAGGAATGGCACAGGACACTCTGAAATTATAAATATGTGGTAGTGAAACAAGACATACTTTCTGAATGCTAAACTAACATGTGTTTAGCCAACACCTATGTTTACAAGGCTCAGAAATAAAAAGTCTTGTGAATAAATCTTTACAATGTGTTTTTGTACAAAGTCTGAGCACCTATGAAACAAGGTTTTTCCAAGGGTATGTTTACGTTTGATTTAAATTAAACTTTTTTTTACTACATTCCTTTTACTTACATGATATTATTGTTGAGGTCTTCTAGAATAGAATCATATATTTCATTTGTGCATCAATGTTTTTAGTTAAGCAAAATGTACAAAAACATCAAGGCATGTCAGACAATTTAGAAAAGTCTAAAAGCCCTTGGACCTTAGAGTGTTAAACAGAAAGACGTCGTTAACGGAACATGTAAACTGTACACGTATACGAACATAGAACACGCAACACACACACACCAGTCCAGTAAGGCAGCAGCCTACAGGCTGCAGTGGCGGGTCACTCAGGTGCCCCGTCACACAGTACTTGATATTTGTGATAAAGTCCATCTGTCCCCAATGTAAACAGTAAATAATGTGTGGTCAAAGGTACGTGAGGGGAATGCTGTAATTGAGGAGGTAAATCAGTTTTATGATAACCAGAATGTTCCAGTTCAAATCCTGCTTCTCCACACTTCCTGTGGAAGTGTCCTTGAGCAAGGAACATTGTGTAGGACCTGAGCAATGACTGCCTTTGAGGGTGGATGGGAGAGAATGCAAGGCCTTCTTTGTGCAGTGCTTTAAACCTCCAGAATGGAAAAGCACAAATGCACAAATGCAGTCCAGTTACCCATAACACACCTAGAAGCTTTTTCTAAACCCCTAACGCCCAAGTCTGAAACACCTCAGTGCCTTAGCCACCCAAAAATAAAATCGCTAATCAACCAGTCACTTTACAATCAGCCCAAGTGATACAACTTATACCATCTGTACATTGTGCCTCAATAAGCAGAGGCAGGGATGTGAAACACATATCAACCGACAGTTCATAAAACTTAGGCTAGTTCATAATACAAATATTTTTTCTAAAGTAGCTTACAGTATGAAGATGTGGGAATGTATTTCATGATAAATTATATTCCAATATTAAATCAATGTGATGCTTTGTAGGCACTCCAATTGCATTGCCAATGAAAATAAGGTAAAAAAAATTCAATATTGGCCTGATTTAACCTGACTTCCGGTATGATCCAAGCCCACCTCCAGTCTTCTATCCGAATACAGATACAGAGAAAGATATTTTTGTTGCCTGACCAGATTTAGATGCAGATAATGACGTCTCTGTACACTTCTATATGCCACTCAGAAGGAGCTCAGGTCTGCTCGAGGTCTCATCTCCTTGCAGGAAGTGTTTGCTAGTACCTCTGTGTCCTTGTCCCTTCACCATTAATAGGTTACTTGAATGTGCCATGAATTCTCCGAATGCAATCTCATATCTGTTTACTACACCAACACGCACATAAAGGACGTGCTCAAAACAAGGTTTTCAGCAGAGAGCAGATGATCTGAAAGTAGACAAGGATGCAGAGGAGGAAAGCAATGAGGTGCAGATGGAGGTGCAGGGGCTGAAGCCGATTTAGCCTACCGAGAGGAGTACAAAGGGCTGTGGATGCTTCTGAGATTGGTGCCATCCATCATTGAGCTTGGCAGTCCACATTCTGAGGGGACTTGGCTGGAATGTTTACGGAATTATTGAAAGTTTAATTAACAACGGTAAATGAAAGGATGAGAAGGTGCAGCAAACACTAGACAGCATCACAGACCTTATACAAAGGCTATGTGCCAGAGAGGATTGCCGAGAGTATCTGGCATTCTGTGATGTAACCGCTTATGCATAATAGAACTTTTTTTTTCTCATTGTCAGAAAACTCAACTTATCAGCCATTGTGCAGGAGACACCTTCAAAAGAAATGTATATCAGGGTCTTGGATGTTGCAGCACTATTCATGGCCACTGTCGTGAATACCCATTTTGCCTGGGAGATACAGGGCTTTGAAATTGTTTCAAATCACCTCTTTGTGTGACGTGACAAAGACATTATAGAAATATTGTGTCTCATTAGCGGGGGTGTATTGAGACAAATGTCTACAGGACCATTTTGTTACAGCCTCTGAGGTGACAGAGCTGTTTGATGCATGCCACTCTGAACTCGACCAGGCACAGTAGACACATCATCATCATCATCTCGAAAGCTCTCTAAGACGCATCCGGGTGAGTCTAGATGAAGGTGGAGAGGAAAAAATAAATTAGATCTTTGTTTGGTGAAGCTTGAAAGCTGTTAGTTTATGTATTTGTATGTGTGTGTGTGTGTGTGTGTGTGTGTCTGCCTGTGTGTGTCTGTGTGTCTGTGTGTCTGTGTGTCTGTGTTTGTATGTATGTGTGCGGTGTGTGTGTGTGTGTGTGTGTGTGTGTGTGTCTGTGTTTGTGTGTTTGTGTGTTTGTGCGTGTGCGTGTGTGTGTGTGTGTGTGTGTGTGTGTGTGTGTGTGTGTGTGTGTGTGTGTGTGTGTGTTTGTGTGTGTGTGTGTGTGTGTGGCTGGGAGTTGACATTTCTGCCATCAGCCGGTGAAGCGCCTGATCACTTTGGACTTTCCGCGGCAACCTCAGAATAATGAGTTTTTCGATTTGGCCGTGTTGTTTATGCTGTTGTATATTTATTTGTCGAAAGTGTTTCCGTTTCGGAGCTCGTGCACTCGGCAAGCACTGACTCGTAACAACAAACACCAACCACTTTCTCTGTCTAAGAGAGCACCTGATCCATTATTTAAAAGGGAGTGTGTTCGTGAGAACTCTCAGTGCCCCCCCCAACACACACACACACACACAGTTACTGCACACAAACACCCTTATTTGTGTGTCTATTGTGCCGCAAATTACGTCTCTTCATCCACCCCGCGCTCCTCCTCTCTCTCTCTCTCTCTCTCTCTCTCTCTCTCTCTCTCTCTCTCTCTCTCTCTCTCTCTCTCTCTCTCTCTTCTCTCTCACCCACTCCCTCCAGCCGGATACGTGCCCAGATTAGAGCTATCGCTATGACATTGTGTGCATTGTGTGGCTCTGCTTTCGAGTAGCACCAGTGACAGAGGCATTTGCATTTGCATAGTTTAGCATACCCACCCCACCGCGCACCCTCCCTCTGTGACTTCACAAAAGGCTGCTTTCCTCCCTATCTGCTCTGGAATCCATAATCTTTCCTTTTCTCTCTTTTCTGTTTCTCTCTCTCTCTCTCTCTCTGTTCCCCTACTCTCTGTCATTGTATTATTTTTTTCATCACAAACGTATCTTTTTCGCTGTCCTGGAGAGGGTCTAGAGAGTGTGACCTCATCCACTGTTTGTTCTCTTTAACTGCTGCTATTCTCCACCGGCCTTTCATCACCAACAATTAGTCACTGTTTCTTCCTCTCCATGCAGTCATTGTGGGCTTTGGCCGAAGCATCTCTGCTGTCAAACCCATATCACCCCAAGAGATCTGTTATTCTTACATTTTGTAAATGCATCTTTTAGCCTCCTTGTCTTTGTCTTTCAGTCTCTACCTCTCTGACTTCTCTCTCTCTCTCTCTTTCTCTCTCTCTCTCTCTCTCCCTCTGGGGTAATTTCAAAGGTTATTTCCCTTCTGTGCTCCATTCATTCCACAAGCAAGCCGACTGAATTGTTGGATGTTGTGTGCTGATCCATCCAGAACTAATTGCTAATGTTTGACAGTGCTATCTTTTCCCTATTTTGGTGGAATCACATCCCATTCCATTGCCAGAGATGAACATAGAGCTGAGTTTTAACCCCCACCCCCACCCCACACACACCCACACACACACCCACACACACACTCACACACATACACACACACACACACACGCTCAGCTCAGCATTCCCCATCTTTGAATTCGTCACATCCCCCTTACATCCCCCTTACATGTTACAGCGACTATATTGGGTCGAGCCTTAATTGTCTCCCCCTCACTGGGCCACAAAGGAATTTAGAACAACAGCGGCGATCCGATTTCGGGGCAGCAACGGCTCAAAGCCTGCGATGTATGAAGTGAGGGAGATGCGTGGAAAAAAAGGAACAGGTTATCAGCTGTGAGCAGACGCCACCACCGCCGTGCACCAGTCAGGGCTGGGGGGGGGGGGGGGAGACGGGGACGGGGACGTGCAGCGCTGCGGGTCTCAGATAGGCCGGGGCTCGCTGCGTGGGTGTCATTTAGCATATCTGGTGTGTGCTGAGCTAACAAGCGGCAGGGCTGGAGCACAAACACATGTCGCTCGGTCGCTCACACATGCTCAAGAAGAACTCAGACTGCAGACTGAGTGCCTATGCAGCAGCACTAATCTTTGTCATTCGTAACTGTGTCAAAGACAGGCTGACCACAATAAACTCTTCCCCGCTAGGACGCTCACACACAAACACACACACACAAACACACACACACATGTACACACACAAGCACACACACACACACACACACACACACACACACACACACACACACACACACACACACACACACACACACACACACACACACTAATGCCTTGCTGTCAAGAAACCATCGAGGCTTAACACGACTAGTGCAACTCTTTGATACAATATCATACTGAAACATGCCAAGATCTGTCATTTCCCCCTAAAGCCTGGATTATTTACGCAACTGCATCTTGTCAAGGCATCTTGTCTGAGCAGAACCATGCTTAATAAAACATCACATCTCCCAGAGTGCATGGCTTTATCAGACTTACAGAGAGGCATCCAGTCGGTCTGCAGTGCCTTTTGATAGTTCAGATGTGTCAGAAGCACAGTGCGTCTGACCAGAAAGCAAAGCCAGCTTTCTGCTCAGGCTCGGTCGGGAGCATGTGTTAAATGTTAAATGGGCTAATGTGACTTGTGATATAGAGAATGCAAAGAGAAGCTGGAAAAGGAATGCTGTATTTTTCTGTTTCATAGACTAAATAATTCAGGCAAAGCTGACTCACTGATTGAAAACAGTGTTTACATCTGTGATCCTCTCTCTACTCTCTTCTCTCTTATTTTTTCACTCTCTCGACAATTTTTTTTTATTGTTGTTGCGCTTTTTTTCCCATTCATTTTTTTTTGTTTCATCGCAGGTTGCCAACTTGTTGCGGCTATTCCAGATCCCCCAGATCAGCTACGCCTCCACCAGTGCGAAGCTGAGTGACAAGAGCCGCTACGACTACTTCGCCCGCACGGTCCCCCCCGACTTCTACCAGGCCAAGGCCATGGCCGAGATCCTGCGGGTCTTCAACTGGACCTACGTGTCCACGGTGGCGTCTGAGGGCGACTACGGCGAGACAGGCATCGAGGCCTTCGAGCAGGAGGCGCGTCTGCGGAACATCTGCATCGCCACCTCGGAGAAGGTGGGCCGCTCCAGCTCCAAGCGCTCGTCCTACGAGGCGGTGGTGAGGCAGCTGCAGCAGAAGGCCAACGCGCGCGTGGCCGTGCTCTTCCTGCGCAGCGACGACGCCCGCGAGCTGCTGGCTGCCGCCGCCCGCCTCAACGCCTCCTTCCTGTGGGTGGCCAGCGACGGCTGGGGCGCCCAGGAGAGCATCGTCAAAGGCCACGAGGCCTCGGCCGACGGCGCCATCACGCTGGAGCTGGCCGCCCATGCCGTCCCGGAGTTCAACCGACACTTCACGCGGCTGCGGCCTGAGAACAACGCACGCAACCCCTGGTACTGGGACTTCTGGGAGCAGAAGTTTCAGTGCTCACTAGGGGGCAGTAGTGGCAGTGGCAGCGGCAGCATCAGCAGCCTGGGTGTGCCTCAGAAACCGTGTGAGCACAGCCTGGCCGTGGACGAGTCCAACTTCGAGCCGGAGTCCAAGATCATGTTCGTGGTGAACGCGGTGTATGCCATGGCCCACGCGCTGCACCGCATGCAGAGGGCACTCTGCTCCAACACCACGCTGCTCTGCGACGCCATGCGTAGCCTGGATGGCAGGAAGCTCTATAGGGACTTCCTGCTCAACGTCAGCTTCAGAGGTAAGTGTGGTTTTCCAGGGCTCTAGCAGGGCCTCCTTACTCCTACTTTGCTCTAAGTTTTTGGGCTTTCGTTGGGAAAAATGGGAGCCGGTGGTTATCATATTGTGTGGACAGCCGAGGTCATGGGAAAGGCTGGTTGTTTTTTTTGTTTCAAGTTGTTAGGTTTCATTCTCACACACGAAAGTGCAGATTTAAACTAATTGTTCAAAATGAAAGTCTTGTGGTTCAAAGTTGTTGGCCTTGACTGAACAGCTGGTCGAAAAGACTATTCATTTCCGACATGCACACTGACTCCTTCACCCTCACAGACAATTCACAGCAATCACTAGCATAACATGACATGACTTAGTAAAGACATTATGACAACACGCCATTCGGCTCTATAATTTGGCGCCATTCGGCTCTATAATCATCAGACTCAAGTATGTTATCTGTTGACGGTCTCGTATCAATGGCACGTCGGAGTGTCATTTCGCGAGGCCCGCGGAGGTCTCGCAGTAATCAAGCCAATTGCTGCTGTATAATTACGGGCCTGTTTATCTTAATTACATGAACACAGTGACTTACCGGCGTGATGAGGGGACCTGGCAGGTTTCGCTCCAAGGCGTGCTGAAAGAGGATTGCACAGGAGAGAGAGAGGGAGAGAGAGAGGGAGGGAGAGAGAAAAGGAGACAGGCTGGCATAAAGGTGCTTGGGTATAAATAAACCCATGTCGGAGAGCTCTCGGGGGGAGTGGGGTGTTAGGCTAAAGATGTGCTTATTTCCACGCTTCAACCATGACAGCAAACAAAGTCACTCCGAAATAACTAAGAGCAAACTTCCCCAGGGGATAAGTGTGGATAGAGGGAACAAGAAAAGAGGAGGAATGGCCGCGTTGCCTGAGTGACAGAAAGGTGATGGCAGAGAGAAGGAGAGAGAGAGAAGAGAAAGAGAGTTAGACGGAGCGAAAAAATAAATGAAGTTGAAAGGAGGTTAAGATAAAGAATGTCACAATGTTTGCCACAAGGGGAGTGCACAGAGTACTCAGAGACAAAATCAGCAATACAGTCGGAGCAGAAGGGAGTGGAAAAGACAGAGGTGTGTGTGTGCGTGAGTGTGAGTGTGAGTGCGTGAGCTTGCATGCAGGAGAGAGAGAGAGAGCAGGAGAGATAGGGAAAGATAAAATGGTAAGAGCCTTGGAGTGGGATGCTATGCGTCAGCAGAAGATGATTCTCTTTGAAATTCACCATCTTCATTTTTCA
>NC_137926.1:24952553-24980053 GCF_963457725.1 Sprattus sprattus
TGCTATGGTAATCAGTCCAACACATGGTGCCAATATTTGAAGCGATCCAATAGAGAATGGGAGGTGTTCCAACAGTAGATGAAAAACATGTTCACACCCATATATATATGCATGTACACTTTTGTATCATATACACAACATGTAGCAATGCATGCAAAGTTGCAAATGCATTGCAAAACTGTTGCACAAGGAACAACAGACTTCCCTCAAGCAAACATACAAACATGCACTTCCTCTCTCTCTCTCTCTCTCTCTCTCTCTCTCTTTCTCTTCCTCCCTCTTTCTCTCTCTCTCTCTCTCTCTCTCTCTCTCTCTCTCTCTCTCTCTTTCTTTATTTCTCTCACAGTCAAACACTCACTCACATACTCATACACACTCATACAACCTCCCACATTCTTACACACTCACTACAGGTACCTTGAGATGTTTATTTATTTATTTACTGCAGTGAAATCTCAGACATTCTCAGCCCACACACAATTTATAATGCCTGCTATCAACAGCAACACCAACCACATCCGCACACACACACACACACACACTCTCTCTCACACACATACACACAAATACACACACACAAATGTATGCATTCAACAAAGAAACACCTCAAGACATATCCACCCAGCCATACCCTAGCTGACAAACTACCCCCCCCCCCCCCCACCCCCATCACACATACAAACAGACTCCCTTTCCTATTCAAATATGAAGATTTATTTTCTGTAGCCCGGTATCATGTGTAAAATGTATGTTTGCATGTCTGTCTGTCGTGTGTGTGTGTGTGTGTGTGTGTGTGTGTGTGTGTGTGTGTGTGTGTGTGTGTGTGTGTGTGTGTGTGAAGCCCTTAGGGCAGTATTGAGCTGATACCTTGACATGAAGCTTCTACTGAACAGCCTCAGCTCTGTGCAATAGAAAACAAGCTTAACATGCTTGCATACAGAGAGAGAGAGAGAGAGAGAGAGAGAGAGAGAGACACACACAAACAGAATGTGTGAAAGAGAAGGGAAGGGATTTGCGCATAAATCACATCTGAAACGTATCTGTGCTGAACACGATCTCTCCTTAAAAATTCAAATTCTCCGAGACCACACGTACACCCCCAGATCTTCCTCAGTATGGCTCTGTCGATACACGTCCAATGAGGTTGCGCAACAGCATCCCTTTATCTCACACCAGAGCATTGTCCCATGGGCCCTTCACTCGCCTCTGAAACCAGGGAATGTGCAACCATTAGACCACCCCAAGGCCATGAGCTAACAGTGCGCTTTAAAAATAATAATAAAAAAACACAGATAAAATTCAGGTCAGGGAGGTTTATGTCTCCGATTCATTTTCCAGTACAGGTTATTTGTTACCTGTGGCATCTCAGACAATCTGAATGTGTTATGAAATAGGACAGCTGAATGAGAATGAAACACTTACATGAAATGTGAAGGTGACTCTGAAATATTCATAGGACAGGGGAAACAACACGCAGCGGGAATGGAGGCATAGACTTCAATCATGAGTGGAATAAAAAATCCTAAACACTGAAGAATATGATGGGGCATGATTCTAATGAGCTTCGGAATCAGCCAGTAATGTGATGAGACAGATAAGGAGTATGCTGGGAGGGAATAGTGCAGAAAAAGGGAGAACGGCTCGTGAGGAGTATAGAGATGGCCATTGCATCTGGAATACTGATCGTGTTCAACAGGCGGACTGATTTGTTCTGGTTTTGAAATCTGGTTTTGAAAGCCGGTCATTTGTGTCAAATGTCTTTTGTGTATTCATAACTATGTGTAGTGTGGTGAGGAGAAATTCTTCGTTTTGCACTGCAGAGGAGAGCTGACTTTGGGAGGCAGTTATCTCTTTTTGTTGTGTGTAGATGTGTGGTTATGTTCAAATGGACTGTTACATTTGTCTTTGGCCTGTGTGAACATTCCTGGTGTGTGTGTGTGTGTGTGCGCGCGTGTGCGTGTAAAAGTGTGTGTGTGTGCGAGCACAGGCGTGTGGGGTCAAGCTATCACATTCAAAAAGAAGCATGTGTTGAACATGCACCAATTCCCACCCCACACTCAAACACGCGCGCAGACACACATGTAAACAAACACACACACACACACACACACACACACACACACACTCAAACACAGACATGCGCGCAGACACACACGTACACAAACACACACACACACACACACACACACACACAGACACACACACTCAAACACAGACATGCGCACAGTCACACACGTACACATAAACACACACACACACACATACTCAAACACAGACACGCGCGCAGACACACACGTACACAAACAGTACTCACACACACACACACACACACACACACACTCAAACACAGACATGCGCACAGACACACATACACATACACATACACACATGCACGTCTAGTCACTAGAGATCCTTCCCATCCATACTGTAACAGTCTCTTTGCAATTCTGTTTGTCTTGCTCTGGTTCTCCCACAGAGCCTGCAGCACCTTCAGCGCCAACCCCAGGACTTTACTTGACACGCCTCTTATGACACAACACTGACAAGGTGTGACAAGAGTAAGCTGTGTGACATCATGTGTCCTTCAGCCGACACACACAGTCAGGTCGTGACACAAATCTGAATCTAAGAAACAGTGCTTGTTTGGCTCACATATACATTTAGTCAGTTATGGTAAGAATCTGGCTAGTTCTTGTCAACAGGGGCTGAATGCCGCTACAAAATCACAGCCCTTGAACAGAGTGTAATAATACCGGAAACAATCTGGTTGATAGTGCCACTTGGGTGTAACAATTTGATGATGAGTCTTTGAAAGCTTCTCACATGAGGCACATCTAGTCTCTAACTGTATTGTGATATGTTCATTACTGAAGTACTTAGATTCATTTATTGATTTAAGAGATTGAAATTGAAATTGATTCTAAGCATGGGGGTGTAGGAGAGAACTTGTATTGTTTGCTTCACAATAGTGTGTGAGGTCCTGTTATGTTTGACACTCTGGGAGTAGATAACATAGATTATATACACACAGGATGTGTACATCAACCACATACACACACACACACACATACACACACACATACACACACACACACACACACACACACACACACACACACACACACACACAGACACACACACACACACACACACAAACACAGGCATGCAATCTGCAGATGTCCTTGTGGAAAACACATGCTGTCCTCTGCAGGCGGTTTTGCTTGAATTGATGAAGTGAGATTGTGTCAAAAGCAGTCTGTGTGGTCTGTGTGTGTGTGTGTGTGTGCGCATGTGGTCTGTGTGTGTGTGTGTGTGTGTGTGTGTGTGGTTGATGTACACATCCTCTGCTTCCATGATCCAGTTCATTTGTCTGCACGATCACTAATGTCCACTATCAAAAGAGCAACGCGTGCCCCTGTTTTAAACCTGTGTCCGTGGCAGAGGTACAGTGAACAACCCAGCCTCAGATCTCCAGACTGCCAGCCCTCCGCAGTGGCCACGGCACCTCCCGTCACGTCAGGTGTCAGAGGGTGACATTCTCCGCTCGCTGTCACGGAGACGCACACTTTGTGCTCCGGCGGTGATGTCACAAACGCTGTCAGCGTTAAAGATGACTGGCAGCCGCCTGGGGACTTAAGTTGCCATGGAGTTTACTAAAGCGACTGCCAAACAGATTTACAGCAGCGAGGAGGGGAAAAGAAGAGTGGAGAGATTGACAGAAGCACTGAGGGAGAGAAAGAGACAAAGACAGACAAAAAGGAAGAGAGAGAGAAGTTAGCAGGTGGGAGGGTGGATAACAAACTTAAAAATGCTGCAGCCAAATAGGGCTTTAAAATGGGGATGTGAGTGAGGCGAGAGAGTTCTCACAAACATTCCCTCTTAAATAATGGATCAGGGACTTAGTCCTCGAAGCAGGATTCACAAGTTAATCGGATTTTTTATCTTCATATTCTTTGTGTTTGGCACAGATACTCCACAACTATTCAGATACCCTCTGCAGTTTCTTCTCTATGACACCACTACAATTCTATAATCTAACTGGTTTGCCATTGCTAGTCTAGGTTGCTTGCAATTCAATGGCCCCTTCTATTTTGGGATCCCTGAATAAACATGTGGTTGGCCTGCTCATCCTTTTGTGCTGAATGCCTCCTGGGTTCAGACATAGAGAAGGTTTCAAGTTTGTTGTGAAGAGCTTCCCTTTTGTAAAACCGCATCAGTAGCAATCGTTTTAAAGCTGAGATCAATATGAAACCCTCATCTGTGGGTCACATTTCAGTTAATCAATGGACCACTGTAGGGCAATAACACACATTCCAGCAGAAGTGGAAAAAGTATATGTGTGTGTGTGTGTGTGTGTGTGTGTGTGTGTGTGTGTGTGTGTGTGTGTGTGTGTGTGTGTGTGCGTGCCTGCGTGCGTGCGTGCGTGCGTGCGTGCGTGCGTGCGTGCGTGCGTGTACATAACTACATGTTGTCTATTGCAAAACAGTTTCGCAAATAACAAAATAATGTGGATGGAACAACCTATACATATTTAATAAGTCAGCTCTGCAAATGATCAGAACCGATAAACACAACAACTAAAACAACAGCTCTGTTGAATGTCTGCGGCAACTGCAGTTGCTGCTTAAGGTTCGCCCCTTGTGTCGGCCATGTATCCAGATGTGCACCATCAGTAGAGAACATCTTTATGTGAAGCATTCTCCTCCTATGCTCAATGACAGAGGAATATCTCAACCCACTATCCAGGCTGCTCATTCAACTACATTAGTTAGAATGGAAGAACTGCTGTAATTGCACAGACTGGCTTTCCTTGGTCATCATTTGAGCAGTTAGATTAATTAATGGTTTCGATGAATTGTTTACCTCTGCATATACACTGTAAGCTCTCCATTATGCACTATGGCGCCATCTGGTAATATTATATCATCATAGAGAGAGAGAGAGAGAGAGAGAGAGAGAGAGAGAGAGAGAGAGAGAGAATGAGAGAGAGAGAGAGAGAATGAGAGAGAGATCTTCATAAATGATGTATGTGCATATGTCCCTGTACTACTGTGTAGAGTGGTCTGAATGCAAGGCATGAGAGTGCAGAAATGAGTTCATGAGACTGCAGGTAGAAGGCAGATGTTGTTGTGGATATGTGATCTAACCTGATGTGATGGGAGGTTAATGCTGTGCAGGTATGAGTGTTGCCTGGTTGTTATTAGCGTTTAGCGTAGTGCTAATCAGTTTACAGGCGTGTAGCGGACTGCTTGAAATATAGACAAGTGTATGCCTGGGGGCTCAGGGAGGCGGATAAATAATGTAAATGATGTCCTGCTTGAAGGAGACACATTTGCTGTCTCTTCCCAGCTTTCTTTCTTTCTCTCGCTCGCATGCGCATTCACACAGACAGTATGCGGCCATACAGAAGTCTTGTTCATGTCTCAATGAAAATGACACAACCACACAAATATGTACATTCTTACACACACACACGCACACACATACAGACACACACACACACAGACACACACACACATATACACACACACACACACACACACACACACACATTCATTCCCTTGCCAGATACTATGTAAAGGCATCATGTACAGCCACATGATCCAGTCTAAACGGTGCCCATTCTCCAGGAAGCTTCTGGAATTAATTTAGGTGCAGCAGACATGATGCAACTCCCCCTTCTCCCCCTCTCTTGTCTCTTCCACTGTCTCCCTACCGCCTCCATCCAGTCTCATTAAGGATGGGGCTTACAACGCACCTGAGAGCGGGTGTTACGCGCCACGGAGTCCCCGTCCACGGCTTTTGTTCGGCTGCCGACTCCAGAGCCGCCCGCGCTCCGCCTTTGTGCGCTGCTTGGTCTGTGTTTCCTGATACAATTGTATTAGCGCTTCCTGACACACTTGTATTAGGCGCAGGTGAATCACAGCTCTCAGAGGGCTGAGTGCTCTAGGTTCTGCCGAATTAAGTGTGAAAGGGGGGATTTGAGAGTTAGAGGCCGCTGGAGGCTAATGGAATGTTTATGAGATGGTCTGCTCCCTTTATCACATTCACTCTCCCTCTGTTTCTCTCCTTTTCAGACACCTGTCCCTCAATCAGTACTCAGGCCATCCTCTGTGTGTGTGTGTGTTTTAAAGCATCCCATAACCTCATCTACCCTGTGAGACACGATAAGGTGATTTCCAATTCTGTCCACTCTCACTCTCTCTGTCTCCCTCGCTCACTCACTCAGGTGCTATTGGTCCGTTTGCAGTGCGATTGGCTGTCTTCTCCCCCCTCCTCTTCCTCCTCCCTTTAATTTTCCAGCAGAAGTCCCAGCAGACCCGCCTGTGCTGAGACAAGAGAAACAAGACCCTGGACCTCATTCTCCACTCGCTCATTTTAATTAATCCCCAATATTCAAGCGTCCTCACAAGCACTTGCAATTAAAAGGGCCTTAACGAAACAGCCATGGCCTCTTAAGTTTAAGTTTAATTATCCCTTGCACAGTCCATTCAGACTCAACGAACCATGCCTGGCCTATCGATTCTTTCCAATAACCACCCTATCTCCTCTCCACTTGGCTTTGTGATAGTAGTGGTACTATGTGCTGTCTCCAGTGTGTTACTGTCTATTTGTGTAGTTTAAGAAGAACAGGTTCTAGTCGGTGATGAGAGTCTTAATCACACATACAGAGAAGGCCCCTGCAGTGTGGTAACAGTAACTGGAGGATTAAGAGGTCCGTCGGGCACTATGTTTATTTCTCCATACTTGCTTGTGTGGTGAGTGCCAGTCTAAGCTGTTGGGGAGCAGCCTCACAAAAAGAAAAAGGAGTAAAGCGCAGAGGAGGTGCAACAGGACTGGGGATTATCACTTTTTCCGTCTAGGCACGCACTAATGACAGGCCTGTCCCTTCTTATCAGTGCCTCTCTCTCTCTCTCTATCTCTCTCTATCTCTCTCTCTCTCTGGGCTTAAGGAGTGGCACTAGAGCACGGCAACAGAGAGAGGCTCCTATCTGTATTCATGCGCCCACCACCGCTGGTGCCGCGGAAGCCCCGCATCAGCTGCACGTGAGCGAGCCAGCGAGTGCTTATCTGCATGGGCTTTAAGGACAGGTATTCGGGATCGATGCTGAGTCACTGGGACAGGAGTCGGCCCCAGCCTAATAGAGAGAAAATGGCTGTTAGGGGATGGGGGCGGAAGTGGGTGGGGGGTGAAGGGTGTCCTCCTGCATATTAAGGTGAGCTGGCCGCGAGGAGTGCTGAATGGCACTGCTCTGGTCAGCATGATGACTCCAGGGGGACTGGGGGGCTCAGGTGGACGCCCACAGACTGGTCGCTCCTGTTCCAGCCAAGCTGTGTTTCACCGTCACCAGATAAAACAACCTTTCATGTTTTTACCATGGGTTCGTTAAGAAATGTGAGCCTTCTCCCTGCCCCGCCCAAGCATCTACGTCACACCTTAATACACATAGGGTCAGTTAACTGGGGTTGTCGCGGTGCTTCAAACACACACCCCTAAACACAAACATGAGGCAAGCAGGCCTGGTTTGTGTGTTGTTGTACACTGCAGGGATTCTTCTCATCACAGCATCCTTTGACTCTAATGCTTATTTGTTTTCAGCATACCTACACACACATGTTTGTAATTCTCCCACCATCTTCCTTGTTACTGGGCGGAAAAATGCACTTAGGGTTTTTTCAGGTCTGACACTGCCTTGTGTCACTTTGCTCTCACTTCATTGTGATGTTAGGTTGCCGAGAGTCGGCCACACTGCAGAGAAAAATCCTCCATAAACGTTATTTACTTAAAGGTTCCATGAGATGTAACAGTGCCCTCTAGGGGCGAGATAGCGCTTGATTAGAAGCAATTTGCGCTCGTCATGGGTAATTGTGTTATGGCTAATTATCCTTTTACCAGATGCTAATGCATTAATGTAAGGGTGCGTTTACTGTGTGTTGCGCGGGAAGATTATTAATTGCATAGTGATGCAGATATTCGAACTGGAAAAGTGAGACTGTTTGCTTACCAAGGTTAATTTCATCATGAAGAGATGGGGTGTAATTGTTTGTGTGTGTGTGTGTGTGTGTGTGTGTGTGTGTGTGTGTGTGTGTGTGTGTGTGGGTGTGTGTGTGTGTGTGTGTGTGTGTGTGTGTGTGTGTCTGTGTGTGTGTGTGGGTGTGTGTGTGTGTGTGTGTGTGTGTGTGTGTGTGTCTGTGTGTGTGTGTGTGTGTGTGTGTGTGTGTGTGTGTATGTGTTGTGTGTGAAAGTTTATTCACTTGCATGCATGTGTGGACCTCTGTGCGTGTGTGTGTGCGCTGGGCATGTGTGTGTGTGTTTGAGAATGTGAAACTGGTTTGTAGATTGTGTAATCTATAAGCCATCTCTGTCCAAGTGATTTATGGGTCTCATAACCGCTAAACCCTTTTCCAATTCTGACGAGTCATCAGCATCCACAGCCCCACCAGACCCACCGGGAGATCCACCTTTGCAGAGGTGACCGCAATACTGCCTGCCTCTGTGCCACCTTGTGTGAGTGTGTGTGTGTGCGTGTGGGTGTAAGCAAAATCTCTATTGCAGTGCAGTCAAGTGGCTGACGTTTAGGAAAACAGCGCAATGACCTATAAATGCCCCCCTCCCCTCCCTCTCCTTTCAATTTTACAGGCATCCTGTTTTTTTATACCGCATACTGCATACAATCACAGACACACGCGCATGCTCTCTCTCACACACACACACACACACACACACACACACACACACACACACACACACACACACGAACACATGCTTAACACAATAACAGCTACAAAAAAGAGGGCAAAGCCCTCGCATACTAGAACATTAAAAAAAATATCACATTTTCATTTTACATGTTTTATTTATGAGGCTACAAAACAAACTGTTTCACCGCAGTTAGTCAACAATGGACCAAAACATTTCCACTTTGCACTTTCCACTTTGCACTTTGCAAATGAGCATTTTTATTCTTCCATGCTAGTAGACTGCCCTTCACACCTTATTGCCTTGTCTATGTACCAAAACATCATTCTCTCGACTATACTGAAAGCTGTACCCCATTTCAGAAACTTTTTATCCACAAACATACTGTAGGGTGAACCAAAATTGGCAACAAAAGCTTAGCAACTTAAATCTTAGTGTTGTAACCCTCCCAGTGAGTGCAATGTGTTGTGAATGCAATTGGCCTGAGGCCTGTTGTTCAGGCATACCACAATCCCACAGTGAGCGATTTCCCGACATATCTGCTGGCGACAGGCAGCACATAAATGTTTTTTTTACAGCTGACACTGTTGTCACAGTCCAATGCTGCTCTTTATTAGAAAGCCCATCCTGGCGAGGCTGAATATGGCTCTTAACATTATTGCCTAACCAGTCCATAAAGTTGCGCTTCAGCTCCTTTTGTTTTTCAACAGCTTGTCGCATAATTATCTGATCTTATCGCATGGCCCTGCGATACTGCTCGTTTTGCTGCAGGGAAGTGCAGAGGGCTTGGAATGGTGCTTGCGTTATTGCAAACAGAGAGACATTAGTGGCTGATGCTACCGCTCATGTTGCTGCTGCTGCAGTCACTGAATGTTGCAATAGACTGTGAAGTGGAATTGAAGGAGTTGCAAGAGGCCACATTGAACTTTTCATTAACTTTCTGTCTCTCCACTGTGGATTCTTTAGGTCTTTCATTTGTGTCTGCTTTTATTATATTTTATGTTGGGGTTCAGTTTTTTTGTATCCTTTTTACAAAGATTGATTGAGGGTTCAATTAAACTCTCAACCCTGCTGTCTCTCTTCACCGCTCTCTCACTCCCTTTCCACTCTCTCTAGCTCCTTTCTCCCCTCCCGGCACGGAGAGCGTGGTGAAGTTTGACGCCTACGGCGACGGCATGGGCCGTTACAACATCTACAACTACCAGCACTCGCCGGACAGCGACCGCTACAGCTACGTGCAGGTGGGCGAGTGGGCCGAGACCCTGTCCCTCAACGAGCCTCTGATTGGCTGGCCCCGGAGCGGCGCGGTGCCCACCTCACAGTGTAGCGACCCGTGCGCCCGCAACGAGATGAAGAAGATGCAGGCGGGCGAATACTGCTGCTGGATCTGCACGCCCTGCGAGTCCTACGAGTACCTGTCCGACGAGTTCACCTGCGCGCCCTGCCCGCCTGGCCAGTGGCCCACCGAGGACTTGAGCGGCTGCTTCGACCTGCCCGAGGACTACATCATGTGGGAGGACGCCTGGGCCATCGGCCCCATCAGCATCGCCTGCCTGGGCTTCTTGTGCACGCTGCTGGTGTTTGTCGTCTTCGTGCGGAATAACGACACGCCGCTGGTCAAGGCTTCGGGTCGCGAGCTCTGCTACATCCTCCTCCTGGGCGTCTTCATGTCATACGCGCTGACGTTCGTGTTCATCGCCAAGCCGTCGCCGGCCGTGTGCACACTGCGCCGCCTGGGCCTGGGCACGTCGTTCGCTGTCTGCTACTCGGCGCTGCTCACCAAGACCAACCGCATCTCGCGCATTTTCAACGGCGTGAAGGACAGCGCCCAGCGGCCGCGCTTCATCAGCCCCAGCTCGCAGGTCTTCATCTGCCTGACGCTCATCTCCGTACAGCTGCTGCTGGTGTCCGTGTGGATGCTGCTGGAGGTGCCGGGGACACGACGCTTCACGCTGCCTGAGCGGCGGCAGACGGTCATCCTCAAGTGCAACGTGCGCGACTCCAGCATGCTGCTGTCGCTCACCTACGACGTGCTGCTGGTCGTGCTGTGCACAGTCTACGCCTTCAAGACGCGCAAGTGCCCCGAAAACTTCAACGAGGCCAAGTTCATTGGCTTTACCATGTACACCACCTGCATTATCTGGCTGGCATTCCTGCCCATCTTCTACGTCACCTCCAGCGACTACAGGGTACGGGGGCTGCGGAGAGGAAGGGGTTGGGGGACACCGAGGGGCGTTTGTTTGAAACAGTTAGCTTGGCATCAAATATCAAGACGCAAGACTCTTCTGAAACATGCACCACATAGATGACATAGGTGGTCAGAAAGGGGGAGGTACATTCATAGGAATGTGTATCTTCAAAACTAGATTCATCTAGAGGTAGACATCCAATTTGAAAACATGTGGTATAGGTATATGTTAACACATATAAATAAACATAGATATTAATATTGAACTTTAGTCAGAGGTAGTTCACCATGCCAACATATACTTTATTTTATGAAACAGTGTATTACCCGATTAGAGTGAAACCTAAAATGAAAACAAGACCTTTGGGAAATTAGTTTTAAAGTGATATTCATTTCAGTAATTGCCATCTTTAACACCTACATATACAATGTGCACAGCTCATCACAGCCACAGAATCCAGACTGAGCGACACTGAAGCCACAGAACCTTCACGGACCCCACATGCTTTTATTAAGGCCAGCAGTTCTCCACAGACCTGACACAACCATAGCCTCTGGCTGTGGCACCAGTCAAATATGTGCATTTTACCAAGGCCACATATAGTGGAGCGCCAACCGTTGAACAAGAAGACCACTTGCATTTAAGAGCAGCAGGTCGTTTCAGATGACTTACTGTAATGCTGATGCCAGTATAAATCGTCAAAAGCCCTTCAAGAGTAATGTATTCAGTCGTCAGACGGGAGATAAAGACCTTTCCACAGAAACAGTCTCACAGCCTTTTCACAGAAAGAGAAACAAAGACAAGCAGTGAGAGAGAGAGAGACAGAAAGAGAGAGATGCTGCGTTGACCTTGGTCCCCCTCTCATAATCATAAGCTGAGACATGAAAGAGGAGGATTGAGCTAATGGCTGGTTTTTACCAGGTAATCACCCCTCCTGCTCTTAGTTAAAAGGCGGGGGAATTGCAGCAGATATCATGGTGAGAGCGTGTGAGCCCGCAACTAACAAGCCTGCAGTCAGGCAGCTACAGCCAGTCAGAGTAAGAAAGGCAACGGCTGCAAAAAGAGGCACCTAAAAAAAACTGCTATGACTAGTGTTATATGTTGCGGTGTGGACAACACTCCTTAGCCATTTAGTTTTGGCATGTTGAGCGTAATAAGGTAATGATTAGACTTATCATCCTGCAGTGAGCTGGAATAAACTAATTGTCACAGGGAGAGCTATACCTGCTGAGAATCAAACATCATTACAATCTGAGGGGGCTAAGGGAGAGTTAGGCTGCAGGAGAGATTGCCCTCCTGTCATTTCCAGTGAGGAAATCACTCAGGCTGGCTGGCCTTACTGACACCAAGCCTTATGCCCCACCTCCCCAGTTAATTAATGGCTATGTTCAATCGATCTATCTGGGATTTAGATGGATTGTTTCTGAGGGCCCCCGTGTGGAGTTTTTCTACTGGGCCTCTCAGAAGCACATTTTCCTCTCAGATTCAGTTTGATGTGAAGGAGGAAGAGCAAACATTATTCAAGACACACAGTTGCCAGAAAAAAATAACAAATCTCCCATGACAGGGAACAACAGGGAAAAAAGGAAAGGAGCAATGAGAGAGACTAGAGAAAACTAAAGCCATTCTTTTCTCAAGTACAAACAGTGTTTTATTCATTAAAACTTCTTCAACCCCCAAAACGTTTTCAGCATTCCAAAGGGATGACCCAAGAAAATCTACTCAACAAGAAAGTTTTACATACATTCAGGCTCTCTCTGGTCTTATTAGCAGCTCATTCTTACAGTACATCAGTGTCTGTTATCAGCTCACTTACACTTTTAGGGCGCTAATTTTATGTGGAAGTATCCAGCTGTGTATCAACTCTGATTGCCTCTGGCCTCCTCTCACTGGTGTCCTAATTTTTCACATGATCCTAATATTCTCTTCTTTTCTCTCATATATGTATGTGAGAGAATAGAAGAGAATATTAGGATGATGTGAAAGATTATTTATATAGATATTATATATATACATACATACACACACACACACACACACACACACACACTCACACACACACACACACACACACACACACACACACACACGCACACACACACACACACACACACACACACACACACTGACCTGTACACATCAGACGCTTACCTCACTCCTTCTTCTGCTTTTCTTTGGCAGGTCCAAACCACAACCATGTGCATCTCTGTCAGTCTGAGTGGCTTTGTGGTTCTGGGCTGCATGTTTGCCCCGAAGGTCCACATCATCATGTTCCAGCCCCAGAAGAACGTGACCAGCCATCGGCTCAATCTCAACCGCTTCAGCGTCAGCGGCCCGGCCACCACATACGCATCTCACGGTGAGATAGTTCACCGTAACAATGCAGTCCGTCCAATGACAACACAGCTATCGCAACATACATCAGCTTTAAGGCTGGAATGGCTGCCCTCCTTTCTCATTTCACACGAACACATAAGTAGTTTAAATTTAAAGAAGCATTGTGGAGTTTTCATCTGATTCTGCGTAACGGAAATTAATTATTAATAATTAATTGTAACTTGAGGTCAGCAAGTAACCGGTGGCTATGCAGCACCTGAAACTTTAAAGTTCTATTTGTGTGAACAACTATTTTTTTTTTCTTTCCTTAAGCTATGGCAAGAAAACATGAAGACATGCCAAGTTCTACACATTTAGCTAATAATACGAATTATAAAACAATTGGGTTCTATCGCGTTATTTAGCTCTTTCTGATTGGACGAGAGACGTTCAATGAGTTTGATTATCCGTCAACATACCAACAGTTTCTGACTTTTCACAGCTAATAAGAAATCACTCCGCGATGAAATATTCGCGTTGATGATAACCGTTAATTCAAAATTCTTAAAATTCCAAACCAAGACGTTGACAATGGGACTATTTTTTGTTGCGGAGAAACAATGGCGAAATAAACCATTTTTAATCAATAACTTCGTGTTGAAATGTAAATTTGTTGATGGTAGAATTGTTTTATAAAAGCAATATAGCATGAATGGGGGTGGGGTAGGCAAGGGATAATCCCTTACCTACCCCACTCCCACTCGTGCTATATTGCTTAAGTATCATACATACATACATACATACATTAGTGTTTGGATCATACCTTGTTATTTTGTTAACTTCTGCTTCTTGGTATGGATTTCTTTAAACAACAAATGCCAAGACTATAATCAAATAGGAATGTATTGAACAGCTAACATTTACTTTCTAGATCTAGAACATTAAAGTGTGCCACTCATATCCTTGCTGGCAATAAATGTGAATGGGTTCATTTCTTTATGTCACAGTTATGTTATAATTACGTTTTCATTGGCGTCCAGATGGCTGTCAGTTGTGAGTGAGGCGCTGCCGTATGTCTCTAAGCAAGTCTGTGGAGACAGCAGATGTGTGGCCCATGCCTCTCCCCTCATTCGTCAGTGCACAGGTGTCAAATGCAGCAGCAACAGAGAGAGAGAGAGAGAGAGAGAGAGAGAGAGAGAGAGAGAGAGAGAGAGAGAGAGAGAGAGAGAGAGAGACGAGGCTGAAGAGAGAGAGAGAGAGAGAGAGAGAGACGAGGCTGAAGTTGTGAAGTAAAGTGAAGCTGAAGCTTATATAAGCCAAACACAGAGAACCTTACAGTTTGGCGTGCCGCTCAAGCGGTGCTTTCTTCTGGCACGATTGTCACCTGTCCTCGGTTATGTAAGCTCGGCGTGCGAAAAAAAGAGGTGCTGAGGAGAGAGAAAGAGAGAGATGAGGAGGGAGTGGAGGGGGAAGGGGAGAGAGGAATTGTGGCAAGTGGCGTACAGCTGTAAGGGTCGTACAGTAATAAGCCCACCTAACTGGACACGCCAGCTCTCCTCTAATGTATAATTCATGGCCACAAAAATGAATCAGTTAAACAGTTTCATCTTTATTTATGTTCTCACCTGTCGTCTGATCGAGGAGGTGACAGACTGCAAAGAGGGGGAACGTGGGAGTGATCTTAGACAGGCATACGCTGAGAGAGAGAGTGAGAGAGAGGGGAGTTGGGGAGGGAGAGGGGGAAAGGAGAAGGTAAAAGGGAAAATGAGGTAGAGAAGTCTGTGTGTGTGTGTGTGTGTGTGTGTGTGTGTGTGTGTGTGTGTGTGTGTGTGTGTGTGTGTGTGTGTGTGTGTGTGTATGGAGGGAAGGCGCTTTATGAGCCAAGCTCCCTGATTCATTCTTAGCCCTGTTGCAGAGCAAAAACTTTTTTTCCTCCCTCCCATTTCTCTCATTCTCTCTCTCTCTCTCCCTCTCTCTCTCTCTCTCTCTCTCTCTCCCTCTCTCTCTCTCCAGCCTCAGTAAGTGCTCACTACGTCCCGACCGTCTGTAACGGCAGAGAGATTGTCGACTCCACCACCTCCTCCCTGTGACTCCACTCTTCCCTGACTGACTGCTTTGCAGCGACTGTTAGCCAATCAGCACACTTTGTGCTCCATCCATGAACTAGCTCCCGCCCACAGTATGTAGAAAAAAGGTGTAATATTATTGTTATTATAATGATGATGATTGATGTTGTTAAATTATTTTTTAGGGGCCTGTACATATTAACTGACATTGTTGTAGAGAAACGAAAGAACAAAAAAAACTTTCTAGGATGATTTTGGAAACTTTCTTTTTTGATAGCTTTGTTTTGTATGTATTGTAACGTTGTACATAACCATGAACTCCCATTGTGGTTTGGAGTGTTTTTGATTGGACGTAGTCACCAGACTGATCTGCTACGCCTGCAATATTGGACAAACTTACCGTACTTTTATTTTGTGTTTTCTTTTCTTTTCTCTGTTTTGTAGAGCTCATTGTAATAACAAACATGTATGTATTTGTATGTTGTATATAATTTGTATATATACTATCAATGATGGTTGGAACAGCACAAGCTGACAGCATTAAACAAACTGAGAAGAGGCCTACCAAGCAAAGACAGGGTGCTGCTGATTTTCTCCCTTGCCCGTAGAAAACTGGCTGCGTTTGAGGATAGCTTGTGTGTTTTTAAAAGAGAGGCAGGACTCCCTTTGACTTTTGAGGTAGGAATGTAGAGAGTAGTGTGTGTCCATGCCTCCAGAATCTACGGTATCATCGCTACACCACGTGGGAAAAGTTCAGACAGTGGTGTGTTATGATTTTAGTTTGTTTTTGTTTGTTTTTTTAGTAAAAGCGTTAATATTGTGTTAAAAGACACTTCTCTGTGCCTTACCGTATGTCTTGTAGTTTTTTCTACGCTGTGCTTCTACTGTACATGTGGCGTGTGCATGTTGAAATGAGGGCGGCTGGGCCTGCTTTCTACAGAGGGAAGGATTTTACATTCACCCATATCTCCATTTTCTCTGGCCTTGAGTGGAAAACTGTCACATACTGCCAATTGAGTTCAAATACCACTTAGAATCCTATCCTTGGAACAGCTATTCCTTCACCAAACCATCCATTTGTGTCCAATGTGACAACATTAAGATATGTACAATACCTTTGTAGCTAGATGATATTGTGAACAAACAGCTAACACAGTCCTAGCACAATGTGTCTAACACTAATAAGAACTGCAACGACTACTGCTGTTTGATAACTTTGTGTGGTAAAAATCAAGTCATTATAAGCACAGCTTTGAGACTACTGGAGATATAACAAAAAGAATAAACACTTTTTGCCTGGTGCCTGGTCTTCCTGTCAGCCCATGATTCCAGACCTACTGTCCCTTTTTCATTCCCATGTGAAACGTAACTATGAAGACAAACTGATTGCTCCTACACGGATCAGGGAAAAATGCGTACTTGAGTAGGTCTCATAGCTGTTTCAAAAAGGGAATATACCAAGCACAATAAGAAAACAAGAACAGGCAAGAGAGTCTGTGGAATGAAAGAAAGGGAGGGAGAGAGAGAGAGAGACAAAGAGAGATGAGGAGTAAACTCTTCCTTCAACCCTGTGGCAGCCCAGAAGAATGGGCTGTGAGTGTTTTGCAGACAGACAACAGCGGATTATGTAAAGCAGCATCCTGCCTGGAGCTGTCAGGCGGCCCTCTGAGGAGAGTGCAGTCTCACACAGTCAGGGCCGCGGCTCTTTGTAGTGCAGGCAGGCAGTTTTGTCCAGCCCCCCGAAACCTCTTCCTTCACTAAGGCTTGCGTCTCATGGAGAAGGCTTCCACCTTGCCCTGCATCCGCTGCCTGTGATTCTTCATTTTGTGTTCAAGTAGTGTTGGGGGAGGAGGACTAGATCTAATACCCAGATCTAGGAGGGCCCACAGAAATAATAATAGTATTTATAATGATAGCCTCTATTGAGTCCATAACGAAGGCTTGTGAGTCTGTTTAGAATAAAGAAGTTGAAGGAAGCAGCCACAGGCACACCCCTACCACCTACAACACAAAATGAAAGGAAGAGACAAAAACACACACACACACACACACACATTTGAAACACACATCCACAAAACACATGGGAATGCACAAAGTGAACAAGTTAAGTCAAAAGGATATAAATGACTTGACCTTAAATATGAATGTGTTTGTATGTGATGACCTGGAGTCACAGTTTCTAGAGTAACATGTTTTGACAATAAAGTTTCATTATTTTACGTTTGTGAAGTTGTGTTTTCATGCGGACTGATGATGTGTAATGAACCTGGGTCACGTGCCGTCTCCAGTCTGATGTTGGACCTGCGACAGAGCACATAGCAATAGGACAGTGCAATAACAAGGGTGCCATGACATCATAATAAACAGTAACAAATTGCTGGTCTATCTTTGACTCTGGTGTTTCTTTCCTCCCCTAACCACCATTCTCTGCTTCTGGGAGCAGATGGTTAGGAAAGGGGAGTGAGCATAAATGGAGGAGGGAGTGAAGGGGTTGGTGGATGAACCTCTTGGTTTTGAAAAGAGGACAAGAGACGGGAGGATAAACATGACTTCGATAAGAGTGACAGCAAAGAAACGGCAGAGGAAAGGAGCTGAAAGAAAGTATTAAAGGTCAGAAGACTGACAAAGAAGAGAGGAGAGTGGCAGAGATACGATAACTGAACAAAAGAGAGAGAGAGAGAGAGAGAGAGAGAGAGAGAGAGAAGTGCATGGAAATGAGAGGAAATGAAAGGGGGAATTATATAGCGAAGAAAAATGCAGAGAGTGCAGTAAGCCAGGGGGAGAGATCTGCAGCTAAATGAGGCTGAGCCAGAACAACTGCATAACTTTAACGACCTTTAAGAGGCCTAATTAAACTTACCACCATTACAAAACTTCTGTACATTGCATCTTCCTAGAGCACCAGAGATCCCTTGCACCATCTGGATGGATTCTTCAACTACACTATTTCAGCCTTTAAGTCTACTTCAAGCAGATGGCATTATTACTTTATGCTTCGAAGGCCTTAGTGTAGCCATTTGTACACACACACACACACACACACACACACACACACACACACACACACACACACACACACACACAAACACAGACACACACACACACACACACTTCCAGTTACTGTCAATGGCATTTTGAGATTAAGACCTTTAAAACACAGACATTGACTCACTGAAGGACTTTTCTGTTTCTATCTGTATTTTATTTTGGACTCCTCTCTTCTCTTCTCTTCACGTGCGACTATTATACTTCACACAATTTAATTTGAAATTTTGTTTTACACTGGTCCTCAATCAGACTGTCATTGGATTTCAAAAGGAGGACACTGCATAGATTATGGGCAGGAAAATGGGAAGCAGTTGGGCGCAGGCGGAACAATGAGCCGTGGCATCAGAGAGGAGCGGCTTTGAAAAGCTGCTCTTTTATCAGCCGTTTGGGCTCCATCAGTCACGAGCACAGGTGAGACAGAGACTGAGGGAAGGGGGAGGAGAGGGTGGGGTGGGGGGGGGGGAGGGTGGTAAAGGTAAAGGCAGAGGGAAGGGGAAAAACTAAATGATGAACAGGATGAACTGAAAAAATGATACAGAGGGAAAGAAACAAGAACTGAAGAACGAACTGAAAGAAATAAAAAGAGACACAAAAGACTGGGGGAGGAGAGGGACTGGGGGAGGAAAGAGAGACAAGGTCTTCGGTGCACTGTCTTAGTGTGAGTGCTTGGTTTGGCTTATTTTTAGGGGAGTGATGAGAGTGGATGGCACACGTCCCACTGCGCCGTGCTTCACGGAGAGGATCTAATGGTCCCATAGTGGTGCATGATGGGAGGGGAAAAACACAGGGCCACAGCACTTTTTGTAGACAGAAATGACCTCCTCTTTCAACCCCCATTCTCTCTGCAAAAAATAACTGCTGCTTTATGAAAGAGAAAGAGGGCATTAGGGGAGACAAAGATAGGGAGAGAGAACCAGAGAGCTCAGCACGGAGAAAGGGAGGGAAGAGATGGAGAAAAGAAGAGAGAGAAAGAGAACTAAGAACAGATGGAGAAAGATGGAGAGAAAATGGATTAAGGAACAGAGAGAAAAGCCAACCAGGGAGGGTGACAGGACGAGAGCGATGCGCCGCGGTGGAGAGCTCATTTCTCGGCATGGTCCTGATTACTGATGTTAATTACTCTCAAAGTGTTGATGAACTCAATTATCCCCTCACCCCCATTTAAATGAATCGAAGCAACCGTCTCTCCAGTGCAAACAAGTATTTATTATGACAAAAAAGAGAAAGACAATGAAGGAAAAAAAAACAAAGCCAAAAAAATGTACTGACAGACCAACGTCAGTGGACGAGTTAATTCCACTCAGAGCTGAACACATACACACATCATTTGCCTTTACTTTAAATAGGGGGGAGGAATAGGCAGATAGGAGTGGGGCTGAGAATAGGGCTGGGGGGGGGGGGGGGGGGGGGGGTGGATGGGTAGTAATGTTCTAGAAATAAAGGACATGATCTGTCATCAGTACACTGATATCAAATAGCTCAGGCTGTCATTTAAGGTTATAATTTCTATGTTATCTCATGTCACCCCAAAAAGGTCCTGTGCTTCTAAAACAGTACCGAAGAGTCAAGCAGCAAAAATAAAGACTATAGCAACCCTTTCATAACATGGATCACTTCATTCATTCCTTTAGCTAGCTTAAGAATTTCTCTTCTATATTGGCTTTGTAGGATTAGTACCCATTTCGCACATATTTGGAATGTCACTTTGAGGACATAGGCTTTGATGCACAGAGCGAGGCGTCCTCTGCCACTGTTGCTTACCAAGCCAGGCCACGTCTGACTTGGTCCTTACAGGCCAGCACTCCTCCAGAGGAGACAGGGGAGGGTCTGGGAGTGTGATGCCCATGAGGACCTCACAGACCGGGCATGAGAGACACTGAGAGAGGGGGGGTAGGATGGGGAAGAGGACGTGGGGGGTGAGCGGTCACATCTGTACAGAGTCAAATGGATAGATACCATTTGAAACAATAAAAAAAGCACAGTGACAAAATTACTTTTAAGAAAAATCAAATACAACACAATAAAATACAATAAAAATAATCAATAAAGTTTTTTTTTTTTTGAATTTCCACTTTTCCTGAGCAGAAACCATCAGAATTTGTCATAAATATTCCCCTTTGGAGTGGGTGCTCCACCCGGTTGTAAGGCCACCAGATAGGTACTGTACAACTTCCCGAGTCAAAATCCTGATTCCTGGGGGCCATGCCGAAACATCTCTGACTCCCTCTCTTCCCTGATGGGTTTTCTTTTCTCTTCTCTTCTCCTCTCTCTCTTACTCTTTCTCTCTCATGGCATCTTGTTTCTTTTTTCTCTCTTTATCCCCACACCCATCGCTCTGACTTCGAAGACTTCAGTTGGACCGATTCGCTGGTGTCTTCGTTACCCTAGAAACAGGAACAGAGAGAACATGACAAGAACGAATCAGGGCACACAGAACACAATGATGCGCGCAAAGAGAAGAGACACCTCTCCGTGGGTCAGGGTCAGAACGCATTCAAACAGAGCTCTCGTTAAGGCCAGGGCCTAACGATGTAAACAGGCCATCGTCTTGGCAACCACGGATTGGCATGCGGCTCCATTTGGCCTTTAGCTAAGAAGGTGGGGGTAGGGAGGAAGTGTGTGTGTGTGTGTGTGTGTGTGTGTGTTTGCGTGTGTGTGTGTGTGTTTGCGTGTGTGTGTGTGTGTGTGTGTGTGTGTGTGGTGGGGGTGCTGGGTAGGAGGGTGGTTCAAGGCATTGAAGGAGGAGAGAACTGATCGACAGAACACATAGTGGAAAAAAGCTTGCCTCCATCTGACTGAAGAGAAAAACTGACAAAAAGGGTTCTGAAAAAGACTTTGAGAGCCTGAAGGAATTCAGCGAGTTTACCATGAGAAAACACGCTACCTTTGTTTTGGTTTTTGGCGATCACATTCAAGTGCACAGCCTTTGCAATTGCACTCCACACAAATGTGATCACCAGTTGTCAAAAACAGCCTTCAGAGAGGTGTGACAAATGTGCCATCAGACAGGAGTTATTTTACACAACAGTGGTTTCATGAGTTAAGCTTTGGAAAATGGCACCATCATATAATGAGATTGTATTATCAAAACTAGCTGAGCTCCAGTATATTGCTGGCCTTGTCCATGGGGAAATCAACTATTTGAAGTATTTGGTTAGGAGGAGGCATAGCTATTTCTGTTACTTCACTTTGTCTGTTTTGAGAAAGGCCCTCACTGCTATCTAGTCAACATCCAGAAGTAATTGATAGAATTAACCCTAATGAGTAGCTCATAAATCCTCAATACATGTTATATATAAGCAATAAAGCATCTGATCCTTTTGCAATCCTCAGGGTCAAATGTGAATGTAACTGCCAATGTCTGGGTGCTTACAGCTATTACCACCGCTCATTATTCCCCTCATCCTTCCTCTCTTTCAGTGGCCTTCACTCCTGCCCTCCCACCTTGTGTCCATCTCTGTCCCCCTCCGTCTCCTTACGTCCCCGCCCTGACTGAAGATCAGCCATCCACCCACAGGACTCTATGGAGCTGCGCTCTGACACACTGCTGTTCCAGCCGCCACTTAAGTGGGACAATAGCCAGGGCAGGCAGACAGACCTCCACCACGCTCTCAACAGGATTTGTTCTCTTTGCGTCTCTAAGCATCTCTGTCTGGCGCTCTCTCTCTCTCTCTCTTTCCGTCATCTCTCTCTCACTCTCTTTCCCTCATCTCTCTAACTCTCTTTGTCTCCTTCTCCTTATGTGTACCTCTGTAATTGGCTGTAGACTTTGTGGTACTGTGTGTGTGTGTGTGTGTCTGTGTTGCTCGGCTCAACTCCCTGTTTAATCTCACAGAGTCATGCTCAAGCCCAGCTGAAGAAGATCTTCAGTTATACTTCAAGGTAACAAAGAGACACTATCTACACTAATGCTTAATGATATGTGTGTATACACACACACACACAACCACACACACAAACACACACACACACAAGCACAGAGGCATGCATGCAGACACACATACACTTAAACACACACACACACACACACACACACACACAAGCACACAGGCATGCATGCAGACACACAAAGAAATCCACAAACACCCTGTATCTCTGGTTACAAAAATACAGCTTGACAGATTTACAGCTGAGGATCAATTGACTGTTGAAGTTATATAACTGAATTGTCAAAGACATACTGTGGACTAAGAACAAAAAACACAGCTCAACATTTTTAACAAGAATTCTGTTGGTACAACACAAAAACAGAAGTTTCAACTGCAAATAGATGTGGCTTATTCACTATTGAAATCATTCAGAGGGCTTTGACTTGAGAATGGATAAAAACTGCAATACCACATCACCATTACGTTAGCTTTTGATAGTGCTGTCTTTTTTTTAACATATTTTTTTCCTTGAGCTGTTTTTTCTTTCTTCACTACAGAATCTTACTTGAATGCTACCGGCACAAGGTTAGAGGAAGAACTCACCTTAGTGGCGATGGCCTTGAGCTTGCCCAGGAGGGAGGGCTTGTTGGAGTACACCACCTCGTCCTCCATCTCCTCCCCCTCCCCTTCCATGATGGCACAGCTGTCTGGCGCTGGCAGCTCGCACTCCTTATTGGCTGACATCACCAACCGGGAATACTTATATTCCAACCTATCACAAAGCATGGGAGAGGAGGGGTGAGGGAGGGACAGAGACGTCAAAATCGGGCGTAAACTGTGATTAAATATCATTAAATTGAATAGAGTGGCTAGGGTGAACGGCCCTGATAACGTTATATTCAGTGCCACAGGGCTCAGTTGAAGGTCCTCTGAAGATTAGGTCCTTTTACTGCTCCGCTGTCACCCACTGGCTCACAAACATCAACATCGTCAAAACTGAGCGGAGGGTTATAAATCATACCTATATAACATGTACATCTAATACATGCCATGTTTTATATTACATTTCTGATGCAAGCTTCCTTCGGTGCTTACACCTTCTCATAAATAGCTAATAGATGAGATGCCTACAACCTTCATCCCCCTCACCCAGCAATGCCTTGGCCCAGGCTCTGACCCACCTCTTGTTCTTCTTCCAGAAGTAGCAGGTGAGGGAGATGAGCAGCACAGCACAGAAGGCCCCCACCCCAGCGCCCACCTTCAGCCAGAAGTCAATGGCCTCGCACGGCCAGGTCTTCTTCTCCGGCAGCAACACGCCCGCGGTGCACAGCCTGGGCTCGTTCCACACGTAGTGCGTGTCCTAGCAGAGTGGGAAAGGGGCAGAGAGTTACTACACCACAGAAAAAAAAATGATTTAATATTTCTACATTTCTCTTTTGTGCCGCCATTGTTTTTTTAACTTAACTCTTTGTCATCAAGACATCCATGTTACAATATCCATGCAGTGCTTAACTGGATTACATCAAGGATATGCAAGAAAGAAATTAATTATTGTGCAATAGAAGCACTAGAAGAGAGAAAGGAAAAATACGGTATATGGCATATGGTACCTGGACGCCACCCTTGCAAGCCCCCTCAATCTCATGGTAATCTGCCTCAGTGCAGCGTGGGCAGGCACTGGCACTCTCCCACAGGAAGTTAAAGGTGCAGCCGTCACAGGTCCCAGCCGGGCACTGACTACAAGACAAGAGCCAAAGAAAACAGGAAGTCAGAAAAATGTCAAAATGAAAGAAAAGAGACCAGCTAGATTAGGAAACGGGACCGGTGAATATGCCGAGGAAACAAAACATTTGTGTTATAATCAGGAAGCCTGTGCAGGACAAAAAGAATAGCTGTTAATACACACAAAAGACAAAATGTAGAACAAAGAGAACAATGTATCTGAAATAATCAATTAATTCCCCACAAGAAAATACATTTGAATTGCACAAGAACAAATGGAGGCCAATTAAAGATTTTTCACAAAACCATTGTGCAAAGCCATAACCAAGCACAAATGGTACGGCCATCTCAAAGTAAGCCTGGCAAGCCAGAACTTCATGGACTGAATCAATAATAAGTCCAGCGTGAGGGGTTCTTTGTTGGAAGAACACAATAAATAAACAATAAAGAGCCCATGTCGAGAAAAAGGCTCCATCCTTAGTAAAGCACAGTCCAGATGAGACAAAATTGGACTCATTGACATTGAAAGTCAAATTTTGAAAAACTGATCAGGAGTATAACTGCTATTTATGTAATTTTACAGTGCATGTTTCTTTTACAGGATTATTTCTTTTCAGCGAGACTTAGCAGTAGTCCAGGGACCACACATGCACAATAGCCTTTTGGTTAATTCTGACACATTTACTTTTATGTGTATCAATGTGATTGATAGATATTTCTGTGCAGGAAGCAAAAATCCAAGGATTTTCTGGATGTTTGGAACATAGTAGCATGATTCGGCATCAAATACAGGCAGGAAGGACAGAAGGCTAAGACTTCTGTGTGGTATTTTTGGACCTCGCTAATGGTTTTGGATCGGTGCCACACAGTCTGTTGTGGTAGGCAGTCAGTTACTTTCAGGTCCCTGAGAAGATTTAAGTGTTACACAAAGCATTTTAAAGGATATTGAGCTGTGCTACACCACATCCTGGCAGCATTTGGAGATTGGTATCATGGCTGGTGCACCATGTCACAGTTGGCACCGTTGGAGGTAATTATAAGGGGATCTAAATGGGCTGTTGGTGAACGGAACCCAGTAACCTCCCATCTGAGCTTATTTGGATGACATAATGACACTTGCAACAACTGCTAGCCTAGTTGAATGACAATCTGACCAGGCCATAATTGGCTCATATTTTGAAAACATACTCCGTAAAATTAGCTTAACCCAGGGTTGTCATCCCTGGTATTCACATATGATATGCCTTATGTCATCGTGAATATGGAGGGGGATTGGCCTGGGACGCCAGACACCACTGTTGAGCTTTCTGGAGGTGTCATGGGCTTAAGTTAATGAAACACTGACAAAGGAAGGTGCCCACCTGACAACACCAGTGAAATGCTCACAAAGGCATCTTTGTTGTCGCTGGGGCTGTTATTGATGTTGTTAAGTTATTAAGTATCGGTATGATGATTATAGTGCACCCTATTGTGTTATAACACTTAGGTTAGGGTATGAGTATTTGCATGTGATAGTGAGAAGATTTGCCGCTGGGCGAAGTCCACAATCAATTGCACAAGGAATTTAACATATTTTCATGTCAACTAATTATTATTTTTTTTTAAAGCATTTGGGCATGTTCAGGCTTCTCAGTGAGATTCATTTCAAACCCCTACAATTTCTTGTAGTTATTTTTGCATAATACAATTCGCAGTAAATCTACTATGAACACCAGTGAATGTGTCCTCAATATGACTGTGTATGATGCTTAAATTAAAGAGATTCTATATTAGTTTCCTCTCACAGCAGAGTGCAAATCTGATGCTTAAACAACATACTTTAGATGAATTGCTCTTCTCACAAATCCACTTCCATACAAGACCCCTGATACCCCTTTAAAAAATAGAACACAAGAATGCTAATAAATGCGGATAGGCTTAAATATGGAATGTGAAAAAAATAAAGAGGTGGTCCTTCATTCTGGTATAAGGGGTGGGGGAGAAAAAGAAGCGTATCATTTAAAATGCACAACTTTCTGACTTGCTTCTTCTTCCATAAAAATGCTTATGCAAGGGTGTTCATGTATGCACGTGAGTGAGTGTGTGTGTGTGTGTGTGTGTGTGTGTGTGTGTGTGTGTGTGTGTGTGTGTGTGTGTGTGTGTGTGTGTGTCTCCCTTACCTGGGCACTGACAGCTCTCCTCTGGCAGATTTGTCTGGGTTGCAGCGTAGGGTCACTACCGCGTGTCTCCCACTCTCACAGGAGGCGGTGGCCTGGGGGGAGCTGACCATAGACAGGCATAAAAGCTAGACTCATTCCACACCATTAAACCACATGATTTTTACTGCATTGACTTTCTCTGTGCCTGAGTGTGAATGGCTAACCTGGTTGCATTGCAGCTCTGCTGTGCTAATTCTGTAGCTTAACTGAGCTAATTTAGTTAGTGAGTCAACTGTCTACACGGATTTATGTTAACAAAACTCTCATGGAAGGAATTTCATTTTTAAGAAATGTAGCCTGGAGGATTATTCTCCCAAATTCTAAAAATATGTCCAAATCTGTGAATACCGATAAAAGAAGTTGACATCTGGAACTTTCTTTGAGGTCTCCGGGAACATATCTGCCCTGATAGTGACACCATCAAGTGCGCTCTCCACAGAGGCTCCTACATTGTGAAAGACACACACACACACACACACACACACACACACACCCACACACACACACACACACACACACACACACAAACACAAGTGTATATGCACACATTCACATGTACACATTCACACAGACACGCACACACAAACAAACGAACACACAAAGGCAAAAGAAAGAGTCAATCAGTGAATGTATGACAGGGATATTTGGTAAAAAAAAATATTGAACATGGCAGCTCATTACCATATTAACTCAAACACAATGTCTTGAAATCCCCTGTGTGTATTTTTTACAAAACAAAAACATCTAACCATAACCTCTCCTTGTGTCAAATATTTAAAGCAATTTTATTTTAAGGGAAAATTCCATTCCATCAAAGAAAGCACTTTCTATAACTGTAGTCAAATAGCCTGAGCCAGTCAACAGATAGACATGCTTTCCTTCCCGTGGTACTGTATGGAATCTACTCTTAATTTCCTATATAATTCCATGTTTCCATGGAGACCTAATTTTCTAGTCATTTCTGGCAGGCTGCAACCATTTTAAGAACGTCACATCTATCAAGGACTATCAAGGACTATCAAGAACCATTTCGACATACAAGGCCTGACACAAGGAGAGAAGTACAAGTGACCAAACCAATCATTTGAGGGTGACATGCTGGCTGGCCTTGGCCTTATATTGTGGTTTTAATGCGTAAGTTGATGGAAAATTCAGGAACTTCTCAGAAGCTAAACTATATTTATCTGGCTTTTTTTGTGTTTTAACCTTGCAAGCACTTTCAGAGTATGAAGGAACCTTGGTCTGAAATTTAAAAAATAACTGATACTGAATCATTTGATTATACACTTGAGTTTAATCTTCCACCCATGCCATTACCTCTGAGGAAAATGAGCCTCTCGCCTGTGATCCTTGCAGTGCTGATTCTACTTAAACTTGTACTGTTACATAAT